>NC_056751.1:601547092-601847092 GCF_019279795.1 Protopterus annectens
CCTTACTGAAACGGACACCTGGTGTCAGAGTCATGGTCTCAAGCTAAATGCCAGAAAATGTATAGTCATCCCGTTTGGGAAAAACAAAACGCCCATGAATTACCACATAGGTGGCAGCCCCCTTAATACAGAAGAGGTAATAAGAGATCTGGGGACCCAGGTAGATAGTAATCTCTCCTTTTACAATCATATTGCCAAATTAGTTAGGAAATCCTTCTATGTAGCCCATCTAATTACTAAAGGGTTCGCATTTAGAAATAAAGAGGTTATAGTGCCCCTCTACTCGTCACTCAGACCCATCATAGAGTACAATGCCCCATTTGGGATGTACCTCACAAGACACTTCAACAGCTGGAAAGACTACAAAAGTACGTCACCAAGAGGATTACTGGCCTTAAGCTTATGTCCTATGCAGCCCGACTGGAAAAACTCCGGCTGTACTCAGTGGCATATCGCTTACTCAGGGGTGATCTCTGCCTGACTTACAAAGCCATGTCCAACTCAGAATTGATGGACATGCTCCACCTAAAGAAATCTGAGTCACTGTGAGCCACTCGCTCTAGTGAGCTAAACCTCGCCACAACAATAAATAGAACATGCTGGAGGGATAGATTCCTGTCAGAGACTCCCCATGCTTTGGAACAAAATTCCTAACTACATTAGGCAGAGCCCCTCACTAACACTCTTCAAGAGAAACCTTGACGAGTGGATGGGTAACAGAAAATACACCCCTGGGATCACTTCATTGGCTCTTCTTGACAGAGGCTAAGTTTAGTGGGGTGGCGAAAGCTGACACACTCTGGCTAGGCTTATAAATGCCCTCGGGCAGATAGCCTTGTACCTACACCTTATACCTACCAATGAACCTATATATATATATATATATATATATATATATATATATAAAATCTGAAGTAGTTAACTTCATTTGTGCAGCAACCTATGGGAATCGGATCCGCCGACCGGTAGTTTTCAACAGCTTTAGAGCCGAGGTCCAAGCTCCTCCCCTACCCATAATCCCCTGCCAACCCTGACTGACCTCAGATCTAGTTTGCCACGGTTTACTTCAGCAGCTTAATCCTGAGTTCCAGGCGTTCGTCACTTTTGTGAGAAAAATTTAACCTTTTCAGACCCTTTTCTTAAACTTTTGGTGTGAGTGTGTGTTCAGGTCCCTTTTCTAATTTTTAAACTCTCTTAGTTTATTTTATATTTTTCATATTTAACCTGCCTCTTTCTTCATGGTTCCATCAGGGTTGTGTGTGTGTGTGTTTTTGGGGCCTAGTTGTGGTTTTTACCTTTTTTAGTTAATATGTCTGAGGCCCCAAAGCTGATTTTTTCGAAGTGCACAGTGTGTGGCCATAAGCTGTCCCCAGTGGATGGCCACACTCTGTGTGTTTTGTGCCTTGGGGTTGAGCACCTGTCCTCTGGTTGTACCATTTGTGCAGCGTTCACCCCCAGGGCACTCAAGGACCGGAGGTCTAAGCTGATTCTGGTGGGTCCTCTGCCCCCGGACTCTGCTTCTACCTCTGGTCCTCCCGTGGCTCCCGCTGCGGCAGCTGCCATTCCTGCTTCCCTCCCCCTGGCCGGGACTCAACCTCCCGCCTTAGGCCCGGAGGAAAGGGAGGCTAGGAAAGAAAAAAGGAGGGAGAAACACCACAAGCAGCGGACCGAGGCCTCCGCTTCGCCCCCCCCCCCCGGCAAAACGGTCTTCTCCCTCCAGGACTTCAGAGTCTCCTCCTTCTCGGATCCGGTCCCTGTGCTTTTCACCGGGTCCTGAGGAGGAGGAGACCCGATCTCCTTCGAGGTCATCGAGGAAACACTCCCGCCCTGCCTCGGTGGCCTCATCGAGATCAACTCGAAGTCTCACGGATGCAGATTTGGACCGGATGATGAGAAGATTCCTCCAGGCCCAGCTGCAGATGGGAGTGCTCCTGCCTCCCCCCCCCCCTCCGGGGGGGGAGCTCGACCCCCTTCTTTGCCTCGATAGCTCATTCTCCGTCCTGTTTCCCGGGTTCGGAGTCTTCGGAGCCGGGCAGCCTTGGAGCCGGGGGCGTGTTTGCGCCAATAGTCTCGGGTACTTCGGTGCCGACACTTCCCTCGAGTCTGTCGGGTCCATTTTCTTCTTCGGATCCGAGCTCTCGGAGTCGAGGGCTGAGCTTCAGATCCGGGGGTATTGTTATGCCTTCGGCTCCATCCAGGTTGGAGCATACTGGTCCATCGGATCCGATCGATTCGGCGCCGGCCCCGATCCGTCCGTCGGATCCGAGCGAGGGTCTGCTTTCAGATCCCAGAGAGCGCAGCTCTCCCTCGGCATTCGACGTGGCGGAGGGGGCCCTGTCGAGACAATCCAGGCACCCGGCCCTTGCCACGGCTCCACCCTGCACTCCTTCTCTGTTGGGTCCGACTTCCATCACCTGACCCCAGGGACAGCCTGCTTTGACGTCCCAGGTAGTTCCATTGGAACAAGACGTGGCTGGTGAGACCTCCTCGGGCACCCCCCCCCCCCCCCGAGGAGGTTCCTCACAAGCGAAGGTGCAAAAGGAGGCACCTGGACTCCCCCGAGTCCTTGACTGAGGACACTGATTTGGAGGAAGGGGAAGGCTCCCCAAGATCACCCACATCTGGTGACATCATGGAGATGCTTAGAATAAGGGGGGGGGTCTGCCCCAAAGCCTACCTCGGACGAATCCGTGTTCCTGGAGGCGTTTGAAGCAGGCCCATCTACCTCTTGGGTGTCCCCTCCGGCCGACCCCCTGGTAGACTTGATTACTACCACGGCGTGGAAGGAGCCGGACACTGTGGAGCCAGTCCCCAAGCGCCCGGGCAAGATTCTTAGCCCACCCTCTGACAAGTCCCACTGGAATAAGTGTCCCCCTGTAGATGCCATGTTGGTGGCAGCGGCCACCAAGAGGGAACTAGCTCAGGAGAGTCCCTCTGTTCATCCCCCGAGCAAGAAGTCTCGGTTGATGGACCGCCTAGGGAAGCGGGTGTTTAGTTCGGCTAACTTCTCTGTGAGGTCGCTGAACTACTTGGCACATGTGCTTCGACTGCAGTGGGACCTTATCAAAGAGTACGCTGCGTCGCACCCCCCCCCCCCCGAGTCCATGTCAGCAGAGGACAGGCAATTGCACTCCACCCGGATGGCCACTCTACGATCTATATCCACCACCTCTATGCGGCTACTGTCCCATGCCACGGAAGGAGCTGCTAGAGCCAGCGGAGCGGGCCTCATCATGAGACGTCAGGCCTTGCTCCGGCATTATGATTTCGCCAAATCTTTTAAGGCTTCTTTCGCTAATGCCCCTTTCGATGGTTCTGCCCTTTTCGTCAAAACGGTGCGAGATACCTTGGTACAGAGCGAAAAGGACGGGAAGATGTCTGCTGTCGGAGTCCACTTCTCTGCTCCCCAGAGGTCCTTCTCTAAGAACCAAAAGGGTCAGAAGATGATGTGGTTCTGGAAGGTTGCAACAATCCCGTCCCGCTCCGGACTCTCAGCCCTTCCGCGGCAGAGGAGGGCAGGGTGGACGCCCCCCTACAGGCAGAGGGGGCCAGCTGAACTTTGGATCCAGAGAACCCTTCTCGGACCAACCCACGCAACACCCCTGAGGAGTTGCCCGACTGCTCCACTCTGGAGGCAGTCGGGGGGCGTTTCTCGAAGCACCCAGCAGCTTGGGAGTCCATCACAACAGACCGCTGGGTGCTTCACATTATATCCAGAGGATATCAGATTCCCTTTTCCCGCTGCCAGTGCAGCCCCAGATACCTCCCCGATGTTCCACCCGATCAGAGGGAGGGCCGCAGCAATGGAAATCCAACATTTGCTGGGAAAAAGAGCCATCCAACACATCCCCCCGACCAGTGCGGGTCCGGGTTTTACTCCAGGTTCTTCTTGGTGCCAAAAAAGACGGGGGACTTAAGACCAATCCTCGACCTCTCTTCCTTGAACCTGTCAGTAACCAAAGAGAAGTTCCGCATGGTCACTCTTCAATCCATTGTCCCCCTTTTGCGGGAGAACGATTGGATGTGCTCTATAGACCTCAAGGATGCGTACTACCACATTCTGATGGACAGGTGATCCAGGAGGTTCCTCCGCTTCCTGCTAGGAGCCAGTCATTTCCAATTCAGGGTCCTCCCCTTTGGTCTCACCACAGCCCCTAGGGTGTTCAAAGTGTTAGCAGTGATAGCGGGCCCACCTGAGGCTCCAGGGAATTCAGGTCTTCGTGTACCTGGACGACTGGCTCCTGACCGCCCCGACAAGGCATCTACTCTGTGCGGCCAGAAACTACTTTCTTCATCTAGCTCCCCGGCTGGGGATCACTATCAACATAGAGAAGTCGTCTCTTATTCCGACTCGGACCATAGACTTCATAGGGGCTAGATTAGACGCAAACAAACTCCTAGCTTTCTTGACCACAGACTGGCTACGAACCCTGAGGCTACACGTGCGGGCCATTCTACAATCTCTAGCTCCCCCGGCGGAATTGGTCCTGAGGGCTCTTGGCTCAATGGCGATGGCAATCAACCTATTGCCGATGGCACGTTTGAACATGAGGGTCTTACAATGGACCCTTCAGGTCCAGTGGTCCTTTCTTCAGTATCCTCTGAGCCATCCCGATCCCCTCAGTAGGGCTTGCCAGAGAGCCCTCCTATGGTGGCTCCAATCTCTGGACCTCCAGCAAGGACGCCCCTTTTCTATGACCCCTCCACTAGCTACGGTGACCATGGACGCCTCCCGCCTCAGGTGGGGGGGGCATTGTTCGGGCAGGACAGTCCAAGGCACGTGGGACCTCACTGCATATCAGTGTCCTAGAGATGAGGGCAGTGCTGTTAGCGTTGCAAGCTTTTCAGGACCTTCTTCCTGTAGGAACGATTGCGATTCAGACAGACACTGTGTCTGTTGTCTGGTTCATCAACAAACAGGGGGGAACCAGGTCTTACCACTCTGTCGAGAGGCAATGAGGGTGTGGGAATGGGCGATCTCCACGAACCGCTTTCTCATAGCAACGCACATTCCGGGGCGATCCAACATCCTAGTGGACAAACTAAGTCGCACCATCCTGTTACCATACGAGTGATCTCTGAATCTCGAGATAGCGAATCGGATTTTCGCCAAATGGGGTCAACTCTGTTGCGATCTCTTTGCCTCTCCCTCAAACACAAAATGTTATGACTACTTCGTTCTCCTTTCCCCCTCCGGGGAACCCCCGAGAGATGCTCTGGTGCATGCTTGGCCTCCCGGTCTTCTTTATGCTTACCCTCCTCTTCCTTTGATGAAGTTTCTTCAGAAAGCCAGCCGGTTGGGGAGCAGGATTATCCTCATTGCCCCATTTTGGCCTCGTCAAACCTGGTTCCCTTACCTTTAGTCTCATCTGGTGAATCCTCCTTGGATTCTGGATCCCCGTCCAGATCTAATATCCCACCCCCTAGAGCTCCCAGTCCCGAACCTGGACAATCTCAAGCTCACAGCTTGGCTGCTCCAGTTCCACTCGTAGCTAGGACTCCCGGTATCTCTTCTTCATTTAAAACTATTCTAGTAGCAGAGCACAAGCCTTCTTTGCAAATGGAAACGTTTCTCCATTTGGGCGGAACGCCAAAAGTTGGATCCTTTCACAGCTCCTTTGCCCGCTGTATTAGACTTTCTGTCAGGGCTGTTTCATCAGGGGGCTAGCTCCTCCATAGTCAAGGTTCAACTAGCAGCTATCTCTCATTATCACGTGGGAAATGAACTGGGCCCTTTGATCACCACGAAATTGTGCAAGACCTTTTTGAAGGGCACCTTTCTGCTCAGACCTCCAGTGAAGGATGTAGTCCCTCCTTGGGATTTAACGCTGGTGCTTCAGGCCTTGACAGCTCCCCCGTTTGAACCTGCAGCTTTAGTAGATCTTAAATTCTTGTCATGGAAAATGGCCTTTCTTGTCACTATCACCTCGGCTCGAAGGGTCTCTGAACTACAGGCCCTCTGTGTAAAAACCCCATACTTGACCTTTCACAAGGATAGAGTTTACCTCAGGACTAATCCCTCTTTTCTTCCCAAGGTTGCCTCTGAATCAAATATTAACCAGTCCATTAACCTGCCGGTCTTTTTTCCAAATTACCGTAACAAAGGGGAATGCAAATTACACTCATTGGATGTGCATAGACAACTTCGCTTCTTCGTCCACAGGAAATCTGGTCATAGGAAATCTGACCAGTTGTTCGTCTCCTTTGCCAAATTTAACTTGGGTAAATCGATGTCTAAAGTTACTCTTTCTAGATGGATTTCACAGTGTATCCTTCTAGCATATGAAAGTTCTGGCAGGCCCGCACCTCAGGGAGTCCATGCCCACTCTACTCTATCTATGTCTACCTCTGCGGCTTTTAGAGCTAGAGTCTCTTTGGATGATATTTGTTCGGCAGCCACTTGGGCCTTATCTCATACCTTTATCAATCACTATAAATTGGACATTATCTCCAGAGGGAGAGCATCCTTTGGCTCTGCAATGCTCCGGAACATCCTTCCATGAAGGCCGCTCAAGGTTCAGGTAGCTGGGGACTCTGTCCCATAGGTTGCTGCACAAATGAAGTTAACTACTTCAGATTAAGAAGTTATGTACTCACCATAACGTTCCATCTGAGTAGGTAAACTTCATTTGTCAGCAACCGTCCCTCCCTCCTGCCCCTTCACTTGCGAATGTATTCATACTCCGGTCCATGGGTTTTACCCTCCTTATCTTGAGAATAATTTTTTAGCAGTTTCTGCTGTTGGGCAAACTTGATCTGAGGTCATTCAGGGTTGGCAGGGGATTATGGGTAGGGGGAGGAGCTTGGAGCTCGGATCTAAAGCTGTTGAAAACTGCCAGTCGGATCCGATTCCCATAGGTTGCTGACAAATGAAGTTTACCTACTCAGATGGAACGTTATGGTGAGTACATAACTTCTTATTTCGACATAGATATTCCCCCGGATTCTTAAAAGCTTGTACGGCGTACATTATTAGTGTAAGAGGAAATTTTGCCAGTATGGCGACCGTGCGATCCACGTACGTGCTTGTTTGACGTGCGCGAGTGCTCTAGCACTAGTGCTGCACGTTCCGAGCTCCCATATGCAAATCACCCCATTTGCAGGTGAAAACCATGCAAATGAGAAGTCTGCCATCCAGGAAGCCGGAATCAGTGCATGACTAGTGTAGTATGCAGAAATGTACTCCGTTAGTAACAGAGTACGGTACTGCAAAATCCAAAACGGGAACATGACAGCCCCAAATAAAGGCTGCATGTCATTGACAAAGCATGCCAGTTGCCAAGTAGAAGGCCATTGGCATTGCAAACAATGCAAAATGTACAAAATACAACTTGTATTATATGTCCGCCGATCACAGCCATTGAAGCATAGGGCAGCGACTCGCAAACGGGATTGGTGGGGAAATAAGAAAATAAACCTAAACAAAGCAGTCTAACTAAAATCAGTATTCTGCCATGCAAGTCAATGGCAGGCAAAAGACAACATGGCTAGTGAATAGTGGTTGCTAATGGGGGAGGCACAGTGTGACGCATGTAACTATGCATTAGCAGGCAATCCTATGCAAATGAGGGGAAGGATAGTGAATCCCGGATTTCCCCAGCATGTGAGGCAGGTCCCAACAGTGTAAGAGTATGAATAGCGGAGTGCAAGACTAGGAGGTAGGTGACATTATGGGTGTGTGTGTCAGGCATGCTGTCAGCGGATTGGAGCCCTCTGGCTCAGGGTTCCATCCAGCTTAGCTCAGCAAAGCCAGGGGGTGTGTCGAAACCTGCCCAGCACGCATGACAAATTGTAAGTGGGTGTGTGTGCTGCGCAGCAGGATCTACAGGAAGATAAAGGAAATGAAACCAGGAAGTAGCAGCAGTGTGCACATTGGAGTACACCGATCGCCCGGCGTGCCCCTGGGCTGAAACAGAAGGGCAATGAGAAGGGAAAGCAGCAGTAGGAAGTTAATCAAGGGGGTACTAGGTTTGCTGCCAGGTGAATCGTATCGGATCCAGCCAATTACACAGGCACCAGCCCAGCCCAGAACGCCACTATAAACTATGCAAACACCTACCCATCTGTTTTTTCTCACACCCTACACCACCGGTGTAAACAAGCGGGGAACTTTTAACACTCACAACAGCAAAATGTTAGGGGCTGCAATAGTTATCGTACAACTTGTAGAAGAGGTTGAGGGTGGTGAGGATGTGAATGCTGCTGACCAACCAAGGAGACTGAGAAGAGTGTATAGACCTAGGGTAACCTACCAAGGGCTACATGAGCTGGAGTTAGTGGAGTGCTATAGGGTGGACAGGGATCTCCTACAGCAAATTGTTGAGCTGTGCCGGCCACGCCTGACACACAGAACTGACAGAGGGGAACCCATCCCAGTGGAAACGAAGGTATGTGTAAGCCTATGAATACTAGCTACAGGTACCTTCCAAAGCCCAACTTGGGGATATGATGAGGATCTCACAGGCATCAGCATTCAGGGTACTCTACCATTTCCTGGATGCCATGGCAGCACATGTCGGTGAGCACGTATATTTCCCCCTCACCCGTGAGGCATTGGCCAGCAATATGCGTCTCTTCCACCAAATGGCAGAATACCCTGAGGTAGTGGGTGCAATAGACTGCATGCACATATGCATCAAAGCACCACCCGGTGAGCAGGTTAGGGTCACCATCAACCTCAAGGGCTTCCCCTCCATCAACTGCCAGGTTGTGTCCGATGCCCAGGGCATAATACTGAATGTGTGTGCTGGCTGTCCTGGATGTTATCACGATTCCCACATCAGGCATCTGATGCAGCTGTACTAGAAATTTGCCAATGGGGACATCTCACACAGTCATCTAGTGGGGGATGCTGGATCTGCACTGGAGCCATGGCTGATGACAACCATCAGAAATGCGCACACACCCGAACAAGAGCTCCATAATGAGGCACAAGCACAAACAAGAATCATAATAGTGTGTGTGTTTGGGATGCTCAAGTCACAGTTCTGGTGCCTGGACACATCCGGTGGAGCCTTGCAGTACTCACCAACTACATGTACTCAAATCGTTCTTGTATGTGCCACGCTACACAGTATGATCCTGCGGAAACAGCTGTAGCAGGGGGCAGCAAGGGGCAGGGCCACATAGCCTCCCACCAATCCCAAGGCCTTCACAGGCACAAAGTGACTTGGAGGAGGAACAGCCTGAGCCTGCCGAGTAGGCAGAAGAAGGCATGCCCAGTATGCCCTTGCCCTGGCAATGAGGCAACACATAGCACATACTCTGTCATGGGAGGGACCCAGGGAATAACACCTCTCTCTGACTCTCACATACAGTAAAAGGGATGCCAAACATTACACTACTGGTGCCTAACCATGTGTAGACGTGTACTATGTGTATCTGACATGGGCAGTCCTGCAGCACCACCCTCAGTACTGGGACACATTCAAGATAAGGGACTCACACATGCCACTCAGGAGGGGGGGGTGACATACCCAACAACAATCACAGCCAGCAGGACAGGTGTAGACAAACACAAACAAATGCCGTACTATGGCCTCTGAATGAAGGGTATGGGTACCCCCCCCCCAGGCCTACATGGACCGACTACAGCAGGCCAAGTAGTGGGATGTTAGTTATGATGGCTAGGAAGTCTGAAACTAATGTGTTCATAATCAAAAGATAAGAATGGTAGTACACCGGTATGGCTTAGCCAGCACGATAGGTAAGACTACTGACTTAAATGGACTACAGGACATACCAGTACAGTCTTAGCAAATGTGTACAACTGTCAGGTGTGCCCCCCCACCCTACATAGAAATATAGTAACAAGTGCACCCCCCCAATCCTGTGTAGAAACATATAGTCAGGTGTTCCCCCCAGCTATGCAGACATGTTGCATCAGTCAATGCTAAATGATCGATGGATACCCTGCTGACACAGCATGCTAGCTGTCAGTGTACAAGACAAAGGTCAGCAGTGCAGTACAAACCACTGGACATGATCCACACATGCAGAACAGACGGCCTTACTGGGCATGCTCACACACTTAGAGAAATGAAGGCAGTGTCAGTCATCAACATACTGAAAGGTCATACTGGACATGCTCACACACTTAAACACATGAAGGCCATGTTTGGAAGCACCAGTGGACCAGACACATCCAGCGGTTGCAGTTGTTAATGCAGATGCATGTCAGTATGCACCACTCATTCCTTGCAGAAACAATGGACATATATGTAAGGGCAACACACCATAATAAGCCAAAGGTAGATGGATATAGATGTGTGGAAGAGGGTGACCTTGACAAGGAGCCATCCACGCCTGTCCCACCCAGCACACAGCCAAAGGGACCCAAACACATCAGGTACAGATGTCACACACTGCAGTTACTAGCGACCAGTACCTGTCAACACCACAGACTATGTGGTCCACGTGCCAGCTGTGCAACATGGCTATACAAGGATGTAGTCATCTAGTAGCCCTATACGCGTACCTGTGACATATGACCCCGTGTGTGGCCGCTTGTGGGGTGTCACCCCTACATGAATGGGTTATAGGCCATGCACACACCGCCCACCCCATAGTGCTACCCTGACAAGCCTGCTGAGGTTATCCAATGTGAAATGCACCTTTGGGAGAGTTGTAGCCCAGTAATCTCCGTGGCACATCCCATAACTGCGTACTGCTGTAGTGTGATAAACTAGTTAGGTAGGAGTTATAACCCCAGACATAGCAACTGTGTGTATGTCAGTGATTGTGTGCATGTCTGTCTCTCACTGACTGTGTAGAGAACAATGCCTTTTAGGCTACTCACACCCCTTACAATTCAAATACCCACCTTTGGCAAGGCTGCTGATGTTACCTACCTAGAAATACTCCCTTGGGAAGGCTGTAGTCCAGTAATCTCTGTAACGCATGCTATAACTGCGTACTCCTGTAGTGTGATAATGTAGTTAGGTAGGAGGTCAAAACCCAGACGTGGCAACTGTGTGTGTGTGAATCTGTGTGTGCGTATGTGTGCGTGTCTGTCTGTCACTGACTGTGTAGAGAGCTATGCCTTTTGGGCTACTCACACCCCTTACAATTCACATCCCCAACTTTGGCAAGTCTGCTTATCTCACCCACCTCGAACTACACCTCTGGAAAGGCTATAGCCCAGTAATCTCTGTAGCGCATCCTGTAACTGCATACTGCTGTAGTGTGATAAACTAGTTAGGTAGGAGTTCCAACCTCATACTTGGCAACTGTGTGTGTGATTGTGCGTCTGTGTTTATGTGCATGTCTGACTTTGTAGAGAGCAATGCTTTTTAGGCTACTCACACCCCTTACAATTCAAATACCCACCTTTGGAAAGGCTGCTGATGTCACACACCTAGAAATACACCTCTGGGACGATTGTAGCCCAGTAATCTCCATAGCATGTCCTGTAACAGCGTATGGTCATAGTGTGATTAAGGAGATAGTTGGGAGTTCTAACCCCAGACCTGCCAACTGTGTGTGTGTGTGTGTGTGTGTGTGTGTGTGTGCGCGTGCATGTCTGACTTTGTAGAGAGCAATGCTTTTAGGGTACTCACAACCATTACATTTCACATACCCAACTTTGGCAAGGTTGCTGATGTCACACACCTAGAAATACACCTCTGGGACGATTGCAGCCCAGTAATCTCTGTAGCACGTCCTGTAACTGCATATGGCCATAATGTGATTAAGGAGATAGTTGGGAGTTCTAACCCCAGACCTGCCAACTGTGTGTGTGTGTGTGTGTGTGTGTGTGTGTGTGTGTGTGTGTGTATGCGTGCATGTCTGACTGTGTAGAGAGCAATGCTTTTTAGGCTACTCACACCCCATGCAATTCAAATACCCACCTTTGGCAAGGCTGCTGATGTCACGCACCTAGAAATACACTTCTGGGAAGGTTGTAGACCAGTAATCACCATAGCACGTCCTGTAACTGCATACTGCTGTGTTGTGAATTAGAACCGTGGTAGGGTTCCATCCCCACACATGGCAGTTTTGGATGTATTGTGTGTGTCACTGTCTGTGTAGGGAGCAATGCATTTTAGGCTAGTCTCTCGAAGTCATTTCAAATGCCCTACTGTGGTAGTCCTGCTGATGTCAGTCATTGTGAAATACACTTTTGGGGAAGGACTACTCCAGTAATATCTGTGGCGCATACTATCACCTCGTAGTGTTGTAGTGTAATAAACTAGTAAGGTAGGGGTTCTACTCTCAAACATGACAGGTGTGTGTGTGTGTGTGTGTTTGTAACCCGTATCCTGTCTAGAGGTGGTTGTGACTGTGTGACACCTGTGGCCAATGTGGAGCAGGTTTTGCATATTTCGTATATGGTGGCCATACTGTATATCACAATGTCCACCATACAGGGATACCACATGTGATATGGCTGAGAGGCTGGGGTGCAAAGCCATACCCGGACATGTGACATCAAGGCCAGGCAGTCACAGTTAGCAACCCCAGTATTACCCAGAGCACACACTCAACCCATGTGTCAAACACACATGCCTAGGTAACATTCAATATGTGGGTAGTACACTGCATATTGGCCACTGATAGTAACTATGGAGCGACAGCAGTGGGCCACAGAGGGCATGTCACCCTGTCTCATCTGTCCAATATGCACGTACATGCAGACAGTGCACCTCCCCCATGTTCCCCAGTGGACACCTGCACCACCTGTGATGCCATCATATGTGACCCACAATGGACATACCATGCCTGACAGCATGCCTGTATGAACAGATGCCAGTGACACCAGGGAAGGCTGATAGCATGCTCTCAATGTAGGTGCAGGGTAAAGCTACTGGCCATTGCCAGTTCCCACCATAGGTGGGCAGGACTGGCACATTTGATGATAATCTGTATTCACAAAATGGACTGGACACCCCAGGTACAGTTCCACATGTCACAGTACATGCATGTGGGAGGTGTGCACATCCCAGATGCCATCCATGTCATGAACAAAGGAACAGAGACATAGCAAGCGATGCACAGCATTGGCCTGGCCACACACAATAGTCACCCAGGTGACCGGATGGGGATACATTACCCACCTGTGTGGGCAAATGCAGACACTACATCCCTGAGCCACAATGCAGACCATCATCATGTGGCCTGATGCCAAGGTATACCCATTTCCTAGCCTTGGACAGCTGTCTGTAGAAGTCAAACACCGCACACCTGTGCAGACATGCATCCATGCATGTTAGTACTGGCACCCTGTGTGTGTGTGTGTTTTGCGTGCTGTAGATGTTCACATCCACACTGCCTACAACCCCCATGGGCATACTGCAGCATGCTGTCTGGGTCAGACACCTTCCCATACCTTTCGTCCATACAGCCCCCGTATGACCTGTGTGGTGCATGGGGTACCTGCACAGTGATGTGATGTGGCAATCCCACAACCGATGAGTTGTACACCTGGCCCCGCCACATGTGTCAATGTGTGTTTGTCCTTGTGAGAGTGTGGCTGTGTTGACACTGGCACCTGTTCATGCCGACAGGCGCGTGTATGTCACCTACCGTACAGCTACTGTATCCCTGTTGCAGATGTCACTCACCAGCACATATATGTTCTGAGTGCTCCATAACAGGTAACCCATGTGGCGCATCCAGTAATTGCATCGAACTGTGCTAGCACTACATAGTTGTCAGGAGTTTGATACCCTGTGCTGGTAGGTGTGTGACACAAACATGCTTCAGTTTTACCCCCCCAACACGTATTTGCCTCTGTCTTTGTCTCCCATCTCCTCTCATGTGGACCTGGAGACCTACACCTGCTTTGCTTAGGCAGCAGCATGTGTATTGTAAGTGATGCTCATGCTCAGCTGATGGCCTCTGCACGAATCGTAGCTCTCCCCTAGCTGATTGCATGTGAAACAGCTGTGGTAACATTCCCACAGCCAATTGTATGGAAACACACTCCAATACCTAGGAACATCATGGTGGTGTTGGCCCTTTTCATCCACTGTGAGCAGGAACTAGATCTGTCATGTGGCAAACAGCATCTCAGATGGATTGTGTTGTACCTCTAACAACATACACTGTGAAAACAGCGCAACAAACAGGAGGAGGATGTGTGAAAACAGTGCAACAAACAGGAGGAGGATGTGCCTAACCTGAATACAAGACTGTAAATGCCCCTATACTGCATTTGCAATAATGTTGCTTTAACAGTGTTTGTGTGGATATGACTGTTGTACATGTCTCAGTACCTGCCATGTCAGTTCCATGTTTATGGGGGAATCCCCATCTGCAGGGTCATCTGCAGCCTGGGCAGTGTTGTGTCCATAGATGCATTTGTCACCCACGGAGCATCTAGCTGTCGACTGCAGAAGGTAGTGTGAGGATTGCAGTCAGTAGATGGAGAAAGCTGTGATAGTCACAGATGTCATATCCCTCAAAGGACTTATGTTGCAACAACCCTGTAACAACAGTAAATGAATGTGGTTATCACAGCAACATGTCAGTATTGGCCCTGTGTATGTGCTTCCAGCCACACCTCTGTCAACCTTTGTACATATGTCATACATGAAGTGGTGCATATGTGCTGTACACCATAATTTGTGGCATCGTATCTGAGAACAAGCCACTGATATATCCGACTGCTACACATGTTATGTACAGTAGGGGTTACATTACCTGACATTACCTGCACATTCTGTGGATGTTCGTACAGTACTGAGATCTGTGTACCGATGGTGAATGTTGACAGTGTGTGTAGTTTTGATATATACCTTAGCCTGTGTACAGACTGTGGTAGTTGACATTGTTCTAGTTCCCCTACTATCAGATGTTACATGCTGCCCCACTGTATGGTACTGTAGTGACGTACATGTTTGTAGGGCCATAAGCACACGTGTCCCATACCACAGACAGCCACCAGATCAAACTGTGTAGCATGCCAGTATAGGTAGGGTCAGTCTGTGAGTGGCACATATGAGGATGGTGTAGAACAGATAGTCCATATACTGTAGTACCATGCTAGCTAACCAGCTTTGGCTGTGTTTACATTGGTTGTGCATATGTACTTTCACACAGGTGTATCTTTCCCTGTGCTGTGACATGCCTGTTGAGCCTGCTTTATATGCAGGTACATGTGCATTCCCCCTTAGGAGATGTAGGCCAGTGTTGAGCCATTCTGCTTGCAGTCTGCACAGTACATTGTGAAATGCATAGCAGCTGAGTGTACTTTCCCAGTGGGATGTCATGTGCAAATACTAGCCAGATGTCCTGCTGCCGGCCCTCCCTTAACAGTCATGTATGTCAGACAGGGCAGTGGGATGCAGTGCAGATGTATGTCAATACCTATTGGATAGTATGTGGCAGTTGCACCCCTGTACCAGCAGTCATACCATGTCAGGCCAGGCAGGGGTGTGTGAATGCATGACCTATGGTGGACATCATATACCGGTCGTTATGTGTTATACCCATCTACATGGCAATCAACATCCATATTGTCAGGCATGGTACACATGTGTAGCACTAAGAGCTTATGTGTATTCCTCTGGACTGTACAGACTGTGTCAGACTTTCCACATATATTGGCCAATATCTCTGCTGCAGTCCACAGCGGCATTACGTGGTAGCAGCGGTACTGTACAATGATGTCCTTAGGATGTCTGTCAGTAACCAATGGCACACATGTTATAAGCAGATGTGACCTCCCACACACACCATGCCTGTGAAGACAATCCCAATGACAGTAGCAGTAGTCTACTAGTATACCTGCTATACATACCTGACATCCCCTGCAGTTGTGACATTGAGAACATACGGGCTGGGGTTGGCCTACACTTCATATCCAGGACATATGGTGGGAATATATGTATGTATACTTATCCAGATAGCCAGATATACATGATTACACATGTATACTACACCCAATTAACACTGTCATGGCAACCACTTACTATAGATCCCCACATTGTGTGAGTGGTCCCATTACATCTCCTGTGTGATGGATATCCATCCTGTGTGTGGGCAGCAGTGCTACTGACAGCATGTAGCAGTACCCTTTACAGGAGAACCGGCACATTCAGGGCAGCCACATATTTGAAGGAGGATCAGGAACTACAGATAGACTGTGAGTAGAGTTGTGTTAAGCTTTGTATAGTACTGGTGTTAAAGGGTGTGGGTGTACATAATAGTTTGCTGTGGAATGCAGTCCATCTGCACAGCACACAACTGAGAGCCTATCCTCATGCCAGCCAGAGCTATGCCTGTCATGTCTTGTCTGTCCACCACACAGGTCTTGTGTCAGATATTACACTGGCAGTGTGTGTGTTGCGTGTTATCGGTACATGGCTACATCCATGACTGTCTCTACCCTCAATTCCCTGATTAAGGGTATGTTACAGATTATCCTGTAACACCAGCACATTGCGTAGTGTATGGCAGCAGTTGTCCACATATGTCCCTGTATTCCAGCCTCTGTCCATCACCTACATACCAAGCTTTGCACATATGTCATGATGACGGTGGTTGATCCATAGTGGGCTGGGAGTATAACATACTGCCAGTGCTGCCATCAGTCCACTGCCTTTGTAACCCCCACACATACGGTGGGGCTGGGGCCATATATGTGTGTGGGCGTCACCTACACAGTACATGTGTGCCCTTATGCACTGCAGAGCCCAGTGTATGTAACAGTGGTATATGGCCCTGTATTATTGAGTCTAGGGGTGGGAGCACCATAAATGGCCTAGGCTGCTATAAAATGTAGGGGTATCAGGGCTGAGCTGCCTTATGGTATCTGGACGTGAAGTACCATATACTTCACCTATATATACATTACTGACATGGATCTGAGTAATGCAGAACTACAGCCCCCCTGCCATACAAACTGCTCTGTTTGTTGGTGTGCTCGTGATGGTGTCAGCTATGCCATGATGTTCTTCATTCCACATTGCTGCAGTCCTAACTATTGGGGTAGTCCGCTGTCCAGTTGGCCCGAATACCAAAGTATATGGCTGACGTCGGTCAGGGCGCATTAGACTGACGTCAGTACGTCAGGGTACTAATGCGCATGACCGACGTCATATCCTCAGTCTTTTTTGCCGCATGGTCCGATGCAGAAGCAATTTTGCGAGTGCAGGTTGGCGTTCTGAAAGTTTCTGAAGCCAGAGTTTCAGACCGAATCAAAGTTGGCTAAGTACCCGTTGGGAATATTTTGTTTTTCTTGCCTCAGTATTTAACCGGATGTCAGAAAAAGTGAATAACTGTATTTCTTGTGGGAAACAGATACCTCATAGGGATTACCATACTTTGTGTATACCTTGTTTAGGGCCTGAGCACGGCGTTGTTGGATGCCGCTCTTGTGCTAGATTCAACAAGCACTATTAAGAGAAGGTTAGACTGTGCCAGGTTAGTGTTTGGGAAGCGTTGTAACTATAAAATGCCGTCGGATGCTCCGACACCGGCTTCGGCTAAAAAACGCAAGGACAAAACAGCAAAGCCTAGAGTGGAAGAACCGACAGTCCCAGACGTCGGTTCTTTAGAAACTCAGTGGAGCCGGAGGTTTTGCCAGGTGTTTCTTTGGAGTCTCAGGAGAGACTTTACTGTTACAGGATGTTTCCTCTCAGGAAGTAGGCCAGGCTGAGGGGGCTTCTCAGGTGGCTGTTCTTCCCTCTCTTCCTAAGGTGGTTAGAGCCTCCCCCTCTGTTTCCAAGGCTTCTTTGAGGGGCAGGCCAAGTTTTGCTTCAGTGGGGGTTTCTCCTAGTGCTTCAGGGTCTTTGCCTAAGAAACATATGCTTAAAATGGCAGAGGATTTGATTACTATGATAAGGGGTTCTATGCCCCCTCCTGATAAGAGGCCTAGGGTGGAACCTGAGTTTGAGTTTGAGCAATGCTCGGAGGCTTCTGAGTCTTCAGCTGAAGACTTGCAGGAGTACCCTCCTTATTCTGATTCTGATGTGGATGATTCTACTCCTTCAGCTTCTCCTCCTGAGGATTTTTCATTTTCAGAGACTCTGCATTCCATGAGGGAGCATTTTAAATGGGAAGGTCAAGATTTCTCTGATTCCAGGAAAAGGCTTAGGGAATTCTTGTTTTTACCCCAGCATAGGCCTTTAGCTATACCTCCTGTTTTGAATGTGGTGGAAGATGTTTTTGCAGAGGCTTCCCTGAATCCTGATTCTTTGCCTCCTGCCCCAGTTAAACCGGATAGGTATTATAGGGTGCCTGAAGCTCATAAGTATCTTTTAAGAGTCCTAGGGCAGACCCGAAACTGTCTCTCAGGGGCCCAAAGGTGTGAAGGCCTCAGTTGTTAAAAATCCTGTCCCTCCTGATAAAGAGGCAAGGGCTTTGGATAGATGGGGAAAGAAAGTGTATACTTCTTCCACTTCAGCCATGAGGGCATTGAATTGTCAGTTTCACATGTTGAAATATCAGAATTATCTTCTTTCACAGTTGAAATCTAAGGTGGATGCTTTGGCGGAAGGTATTGAGTGTAAAGAGTTGCAGGATTTAGTTCATGTGTCTGAACAGGTGGGTAAACATTCCTTGCAATGTGGTTTTGATGCTGTGCAGGCCTCCTCCAGGGTGGCTGCCACTGGTTCTGTTCTTCGTAGGCACGCCTGGTTGAGAGATCAGAATTTAGCTGAGCATGTTAAGACACGGATTTTGGATGCTCCTTTGCAGTCTGATGTGTTGTTTGGTTCGCCTGTAGAAGCAGTTTTGAAGAAAATGGAGGACAAGGCTAAGTCTATGCAAACTGTTAAAGATTTTTGCAGGTGCAGCCTCCAGTTTAGTAGAAATTGGCCTGCTAAGGGATGGACTTATCCTGCTTATGATTCCCAGTCTAGGGGTAGGTCTAGGCGTGGTAGGGGCAGAGCTCAGGGTTCTTTTAGGCCTAGGACAGGAGTTCCCCTGCTCAGACTTCTGGTGAAGGCAGGGGTCAGTCCTTTTAAGCAGACCCAATGACCTGCCTTTTCAGCTGCCAGTTCATTCTCGCCTGGCAGCACCGTTGGGAGGAAGACTGTCTCTTTTCAAAGAAAATTGGGATTTAATTACCCAAGACAGATGGGTTCTGGATATCATTCACCACGGTTACAGGTTTTATTTCCATACCTTGCCTCCTTTCAAAGGCATGCCAGACATTCCTCCTCTACAAAGACAAGAGGCTCACAAGCAAATTTCTCTGTTACTCCAAATAGGGGCCATTCAGCGGTTCCTGTGCCAGAAAGGGGCCTAGGATTTTATTCTCGCCTGTTCCTAGTACCGAAGAAGGGGAACACGTGGAGACCAATTTTGGATTTATCTATCCTCAACACTTATCTGGACATTCCCAAGTTCAAAATGTTGACGTTACAACAGCTTTTACCTCTGCTGGGCAAAGATCACTGGATGGTAACTTTAGATCTCAAGGAAGCTTACCTTCATGTGCCTATAAGACTAAGTTGCAGAAAGTATCTGCGTTTTCGAGCTGGAAATTCTCATTATCAGTTCTCTGCATTGCCCTTTGGCTTATCTACTGCCCAGAGTATTCACAAAGGTTCTGGCTCCAGTGATAGCTTTCTTCAGGCTAAAAGGAATTCAAATCTATCCTTACTTGGACGATTGCCTGATTCTGGCTCAAGAAAAGGAAGACCTTCTACAGCATTTGGAATATGTCATAGCAGTGCTAAGATGCCTAGGGTATTCTGTGAGCGAAATAAAGTCCAGTCTAGTACCCTCTCAAGACATGTGCTTTCTGGGTGTGAGACTGAATACAGCAGCCAGATGGCCTTTTAACCCCGGACAAACAAAAGAATCTTTCCAGTTACTTCCATCAACTATCTCTTCAGTCCGGGCTGACTGCAAGGACAGTCCTTCAAGCCTTAGGGTTCATGGCATCTTGTATTCTGGTGCTTCCCAATGCCAAACTGCATATGAGGAAGCTACAATGGTATCTCAAAATGTATGGACACAGCACTGCCAGAATTTGGACACTGTCATTCAAATAATACCTTGCATTCAAAAGGAATTTTTGTGGTGGGCTCAGGAATGTCACCTAAACAAGGGACTCTCTGTGACCCGGCCAGAGGCGAGTCAGATTCTAACGACAGATGCCTCAGACATTGCTTGGGGAGCTCATCTAAATGGAAAGTGGATACAAGACAAGTGGCCTGCCAGACTACAGCATCTACATATCAACATGAAGGAGATGTTAGCAGTCCAGTTTGCATTAATGGCTTTCAAGGAGTTACTTCTTCCAGGGCAGGTGTTGATTCTAACAGACAACACAACTGTCATGTGGTACATCAACAAACAAGGGGAACACATTCTTACCCATTGTGCAGGCAAGCAATGATTTTATGGGAGACTGCGCTCAGCTTGCAACTAACTCTTCAGGCAAGGTTTCTGCCGAGCACAGAACTCCTTAGCAGATGTGTTAAGCAGACAAATCATGGATCCCCACGGGTGGAAACTGGATCTTCATGTATTTCAAGCGTTGACAGTGTCCTGGGGAACTCCAGACATAGATCTGTTCGCTTCTCCACTAAACCACCAGCTGCCAAAGTTTTGCACAAAGAGGTTTCATCACACAGCTTGGAAAGTGGATGCTCTTTCTTTCAGTTGGAAAAATCTTCATGTGTATGCGTTTCCACCTCTGCCTCTTCTTCCAAAGGTGCTTCTAAAGATCAGACAAGACAAGCCAAGGATGATTTTAATAGCTCCAGATTGGCCTCGGCAGCACTGGTACCCATTACTGAGGAGTCTGGTAAAGAAGCCTCCATGGCCTTTACCCTTGATTCCACACCTGTTGTCTCAGAGAGACGGTCACCTGCTCAATGTCAAGCTTCACTCTCTTCATCTAACAGCCTGGCATATTCTATTTTGAAAGACAGCAGGTCTCAACTTCCTCAACAAGTTTTAAATGTGATTATGGAAGCCTGGAGACCTAGTACAAGGAAAGTGTAGGCAGAAAAATCGACGAGATTCTTGTTGTGAAGTGCAGCAAACAATGTGGAGATTTCGAGCCAAATCTGAGTGTGGCTCTTCAATATCTTACTGAGTTATTGGACAAAGGTTTGTCTTTCTCTTCCATTAAGATTCATGCTGCAGCAATTTCAGCTCACTATGATTGTGACCCACCATTGTTTTCGCATCCTTTGTTCAAGCAATTTCTTAGAGGGCAAAGAATATAAGACCCCCGTAGAGCTCCTACTCCTGCTTGGGATCTCAATTTTGTGTTGGAGAAACTTACTCTACAACCTTTTGAGCCTGGCTACTGCTGACTTGAAATACTTGTCATGGAAGACTGCTTTTTGTTGGCCATTACTTCTGCAAGAAGGGTTTCTGAGTTACAGGCCCTTATGGCAGTGGAGCCTTTTTGATTTTTCATAAGGATAGGGTATCTTTACGTACTAATCCTTCCTTTATGCCTAAGGTGGTTTCTAGTGTGGCTTTAAACCAAACTATTCATTTGCCTACTTTTTATGCAGATCCCCAAAATAAAGGGGAAAAGATTTTGCACACTTTAGATGTACACAGGCAATTGCGTTATTATTTGAGCAGGACTAAGGATTTTAGGCAGTCTCAGCAGTTGTTTGTTTCTTTTGCTTTGAGTTCTCAGGGCAAGCCTGTGTCAAAACAAACTATTTCTAGATGGATTGGGTGTTGCATTTCATTTTGTTATTCCCATCATGGCAAGGAGATTCCAGCTGGGATTAGGCCTCATTCCGCTAGGGCTACTGCCACCAACAGCATTTCTGAGGGGGGTGGCAACTAAGGATATTTTGGAGGCAGCTACTTGGAGTTCAGTGCATACTTTCTCTAAGCATTATCACCTTCCTCTCTACTCTAAGTCTAGGGCTGGTTTTGCCACAGCTATTTTGCAAGGCATGTTGTCAGTTCCTGCTTCCTTATGATTTGCCAGCCTCCCTTACCTCTGCTTTGGGATTCTACCCAATAGTTAGGACTGCAGCAATGTGGAATGAAGAACATAGTACAGTTTTGTACCTACCATAAATGTAGATGTTCGAGGATCCACATTGCTGCAGTCCAATTTACCCTCCCTCCTTCCCCTCTGTGTTTAGGGGTGGTTGTGTAGGTGAGGTTATATTCTGCTAATTTTGTATATTTTGTACATATATTTTGGTGCAGGTTTGTTGGGAATTTTTGGTTTTTGGCCTTATCTTTTTAGGGTCCTCTGACATCTGGGGCAAGAAAAGACTGAGGATATGACGTCGGTCATGCGCATTAGTACCCTGACGTACTGACGTCAGTCTAATGCGCCCTGACCGACGTCAGCCATATACTTTGGTATTCGGGCCGACTGGACAGCGGACTACCCCAATAGTTAGGACTGCAGCAATGTGGATCCTCGAACATCTACATTTATGGTAGGTACAAAACTGTACTTTATGTAGCATTTACAACCTATGTGGTCATATGACGTCTGTACCACCTACTGAGTTTGTACAGTGTGTAGATAGAGGCTACTGAACTACACACCTGCATTACATACTGTTGATTGTTAGGTATCCTGTGGCCCAGTGTGTCTTTCCTATTGTACAGTGTGAATAGCTTGGCCTGGATAGTAACAGCTGTGAACCTTTCCAGGCTACTGTATTACTGTAACTTTTCCACAGTAGCATCACTCCATTGATATAGTTGTCAGTGTCTGAACAGCTATATGGCATGGCATGTAGAACTGTAATAGTACACGATTAAAGGTTTCCATGTCTGCAAAGCTGTGGGTGGTGTTTTACCTATGACTTCTCTGCGGGTGTATGTTACAGGCAACGATTGTCAATTGTATGGGTGGCACATACAGTGTCCAGTCGTTCAGGGGTCAACTGTAGGCCTAGTGGCTGTTACATATTCTGTGCACCTTCCACTTATGTATCTCACCGTACATATAACTGCGTGTGTATGTGTAGTCACTTGTATTTATGTATGTATGTGTGTATGTATATATATATATATATATATATATATATATATATATACATATATACACACACACACCTGTATCTGCATATCTGTGTCTGTGTATCTGTATTCTGGGAATGTTGATGGCTTCCACATTATACATTACCCATGGGAGCCAGACTGTACTGCATGATATGTTACCAATACCAGCCCAACATCATACAGGTGGGATGTAGTGCAGGTAGCATCGTGTGCCCATGTTGTCACAGGCCCTGGTTATGGGATCTCCAACACTTACTAGTGTATTTCAGGGTGGACGTGTTTGGCTGTGGGGGGTGTCTGTTTGTACATCTTGTATAGTGTGTGGTGCCTCTCAACTCCATTAACGTAACATATAGCCTGTTACACCCCTCTCCCTAACAGCTACACGTGCCTTGCAGTACCAGCACAACAATGTTGTACCAATAGGTCGGTAGGCATGAGAATCCCATGGAGGTCTGCCACGTGTGTGTGTGTTTATCTGTAGGGTACACCATTCCAAGGCCCCATGCTCCTATTACAATACACATTGCCACACAGTAGTACAGATATTGTTGTTTTTGCCCATAGGTGTGGCAATGCAATTCAACACCCTACTATGCCTGTGGCGTGTGCATCAGATGCATATCCCTGTGGTACCACTGTTGTGATATGCAGTGGGTTGTTTTGATGTTGTGGCCAATGTGCAATAGTGGGTATGTCAGAGTATCAAGATAGGTTCCAGTGTGTACAATATCTAGTGGGGAATGTGGGTGCTGTGTACACTGTCTTTACACCATGGTACACCTGGTATATGGCCCATGTACCACTCTCTGGTGGCCACTGTCACCATCACCCATACAAGTAACAGATTACAGGATACAGCCCAGTTACACATGTGCTGTGTGCAGTCTACCTGTAACACATTGGACACATGAACTAGTTAGTTAGCAACAATACAATCAGGTCTCTAAGATGTGTGTCTACCTGTTATGTGTCAATGTGTATATGATGATATGACACACTATGTATTCTCCATATACAAACATTACATCCCCCATTACCATATTGTACATGTCTGTAGATGGTCTGCATGTAACATGTGACCTGGTACACACCTCACCCTACAGATGATGTTGTGTGTGTGCAGTGATAGCCACACAGTTCAGTAGCACTACATTCCTGGGTTGGGGTCTAGACACAGTGTCGCCAAGTAAGGATGTGTGTGTATGTGGATGGGTTGACATAAAGGTGCAGATTATACCTGTATCAGCAGGCCACCGGTCAGTTTTGCATGGGCAATAACTGTTATACATACCTGTGGCATGGTGCAACTGTACACCAGGTATGTCATGGCCATGGTGTCACCACACTGATATACCCTTGTGGAATATGACTGCAGACCATCCTCCTGCTGACACATGTACGCCTACAGCACAAATGGATAACAGTATGGGGATAACAATTGGTGTTACCAACAGCTGAGATGCATCATAGCTGTATGGCTACACTACGTGACATGTATGCATTACACATTACCCCTGACTACATTCTACACTGCAGTACATTGCAGCACTCTTTCACAGTCACCCTGTGCATCAGAAGCATATTACCCTGTCCCTCCATTGATATGAATGACAGGGATGTGGCACAGGTATCATCATATGCACAGGGTGTGTGAAAGTCATCTTAGCTGCATGGTTTCAGTACCTAACATGCATGTAGTACACATTACCCCTGACTACATTCTACACTGCAGTACATTGCAGCACTCTATTACTGTCACCGTGCACATCAAAACCTTATTAGCCTGTCCCTACATAGATGTTATGGATGACAGGGATGTGTCACAGGTATATGCACAGGGTGTGTTGCTGGTGTGCCAGAGACCGAGGGTGGTCCAAACGTGTCACCATTTGTGTGGGTGAGGGGTGTGGTTCATTGATTGGGGCGTGGTGGTGTGGTGTGTGTCGGTATGGGGTCGCCCTAGATGTGGTTGCATAGTGTGTGGGTTCCACCATGTGGCTGCCCTATACAAGTGATGTTGGACAGCTTCAGACCATACCTGGCAGAGTGTGCAGTTCACTGCCTCTGGCCATGGACATGCTGACAGTGCCTGCCAGGGGTTCCATGGGCATGTGCAGGTACAGACCTTGAGGTGCTACTCTCCCCTGATGATGACATATGTCCACTTGAACCATGTCCCGCCTGCTGTGGTGTGGTGTGGACAGCAGCCCCAGTGGTGTGCTAGGGCTGGTACTGCCACTACAGGAGCAGCTAGGCATCCTGGCACGTCTATGTTGACCGCCAGCTGCTGGTGTTTCTGGCCTACGTCCACGCGGCCGTCGCACCACTCCATCCACACGTTCTAGCACAGACATACCACAGTCGAGGAGGCCCACCATCTCACCCCACCGTCTATCCATGACCTCGGTATATTCACGGAGGGTACCAGTGAGTTCATGGAGGTTGCCACTTACAGCTGCGAAAGCAGACCTCTGCAGCCTCAGGCCCTGTCTGGTGTGCATTTCCATACGTGCCTGTTCCTCCATTATGGCCTGAAACATGCTCCTGGTGGTACCAGTTTTGGCGCCTTTGCCAGGGGCATTATGACCTGCGGTCCTCCCATGAGCATTACCGTACATCTGCCGATGTGGTGGCCTTCCAGACCTCCGGCTATGCTGACTGTGACCCGACACAGTTGGCATGGACACCACACTTTTCTGGTCATTGCCACCAACCACCAACTCTCCCTCTGCTATGGCCATATGTGATGGGGTTTGTAGGAGCACTGTAACTGTGTGCGGGCTTGGGTGGCTAGGAGGGTGATGACACATGGAGCAGTGTCGGCCTCTGACAACCCCACCTGTGCCTCACCTGTACCATTATCATCATCTGTATCAGTAGGGACACCTACCTCCTCAGTTTGTGTGGAGGAGAGACCCTGACCCACCTCGCCACCTGTGGAGGAAACAAATACACACTTGAAAACCTGTACAGCATTGCATAACAGTACACACACTTACATGCACTCACACCGACAGCCACCTTACTACCTCACTTTCCCTGGGTTTACAAGACAGTCCCACATTCAGTTACATATGTTCCCCATCCTGCATGGCACTTGTTAATATGCACGCATTACTACTGCCCATTAACATGTCATTCCTCTCCATGCCTACAAGTGTGGTTACAACACCTGACCCTGTTACTCCATCACATCCCTGACTTGGATGGAATAGGTTGTACATGGCCTCACTGCTGTCATCCCGTATTACCCTCTGTATGGGCAGTAATGGTGTACAAGGCCTTTGTATGGTTGGGACGGCTACATTCACTACATATGTCACACACCAGAGCCTCATACTACAGTCTTGCTCACTCCATGCCACATCGTCTGCACAAGTGACCCGTCATGCGGACAACAGTACTACCTGGATACACACACTGATGTGCTGTGGTAATTCCCCATTGCATTTGAAGTGCTGCATATGTGGGTAGCCGGTTACCTATCTGCTGCTGGCAATATGATATGTATACCTGGTATGTACTTCATCTCCCAATGCATGTTCCATGCTGCAGACCTTGTTATGCTATCAGCTGTCCTGTGTTCACATACCAGACAGGTTGTCGTGGTGTCCCATGTCTCAGGCCATGTACATGTGCAGCACAATCCCAAGGGGAAGTACTGCCATGTGGTCAATCCCACTATCGCCTGTGCATACATGGAGACACACACACACCTGACATGCATTGTCCACACTCCACAAGATTTCACTTACAAACACAATACACACACACACACACACACACACACACACACACACACACACACACACACACACACACACACCACACTCCTACATGTGGATTTGCACAACATTTGTACTCACAGTTATCCCATTACCCTTCTGTCAACATGCATTACATGTGGTGCTCAACAGCATGCAGTTCAACTATAGTGACTTCATGCTAGCGGCAGTATACATGTGCGTGAGGTATGGGCTGTGTTGGTAGGTGATGACCCTTCCCCTTACTAACACTGCACCCATGTACAAAGTGTTACTGTGGACCTGTTCTGCACCCTGCCTTGTACTAGGCACCATACCTCGCAGGTGTAGAAACTATTGCTGCATATATAGTACTGTGTCAGTTATGTAATCTCCACTGCTCACAGCCCCTATGTGTTATAGCAACTAACACCTGGGATGATATGTGAACAGCTATAATTTGTGAATGCCTGATTTCTGTGTTACAGATCACAACATCAGCAGTGCATGTAATATCAGTACAAGACTATTACACTGACAACCAGCGGATCTTACCATGGCTGTGGGGGGGGGGTGCCCTACACATGTCCCAGACCTCTGCATGGTTGCAAGGTCTGCTCATATGCACATCCCTTGGAGTGCACACACTGCTGTCACGAGTGCTGTGGGGTCAGGATTACATCTGCCACGTTTACGTAACCTGATTGTGTGCAGCTGCAGCCATGGTGGTGTTGATTCACACATGTCCCTACTGTAGGCCGTGTGTCCTGCCACACTTCACATCCCTGTGGACACATTGACAGGATGTTAGTTGCCTTGCATGTGTCTGTTGTACCCTTCCGATACCCCAGCATGGTCTCTACTGTGATGCAGTGCATTTCACAGGAACAAAACGTGAACGTGTACATCATGCAGTATGGGTAGGTGTGTTAGATGTTTGCATAAGATATCCCATAGCTATTACATGCCCAGTATATCATCATGCATGAACACGAACCATACTCACTGGCTACAAGCTGCTGCCATGGTTGTGTCCTGGAGGGACATGCATAGGAGTGTGAGAAAGTTGATATTAGTGGCCACAGCTGTGGCATTCATAAAAGGTGAGTGCAGCATTACTTTACATCAACAGTAGAATTCCACAATATTACAGCCTATACACAACTGCTTATTACTACTACACAGCAGCAGACTATGTATATGACATTTCAGATTTGCATGACGTACCTGTACAGATGCAGATGCATACACAAGAGTGGTGTACCGATGTGCTCTGGGGCTTTACCTGCACGCTCCTCAGCTGGTGTGTCGTTGGCACCCACCTCCAAAATGTGCCCTGCCAGGTGTTGTTGCTGCAGGCAGGCAGGTTTCACAAGGCTGCTGAGAAGCTCCTCCACATGGGCGAGGGGTGGATGGGAGGATTGCCCCCCCCCATTGCGAGGTGGTTCCCCCTTACGGCAGCTGCACACTGACGTACATGGCAAAGCAGGTCGGTGCAATGATGCCGGACCTGCTCATAGTTGCGGTTATGCAGTCTGATATCCTTGATCCTGTGGACTAGCTCATTCCACAGGGCGGTCCTCTCCTGATGGTTGTGGGCTGTCTGCCCAAACAGCTGTTCATAGTGCTGTATGAGGTGGTCGATAACCTCTGTCTCAGTGGCGCTGTATGCGGGCAGATGACTATGTGACATGTTCCTTGAACACACAAAATGGAAACAGTTCTGAGCCACCCATTCAGCAGGGTTACCATAGTTCTTAATGCATATTTGTCTTCCCCCGCCATATCAGCTACAACAAACTGTTCACAGAATGCAATTATGTCAGCTGCTTACCTAACATTGGGACATATGTTGTATTGTACCAAGCTATGTGTATGTGACACCCTATGTGCTATGTGTTTGTAGCCATGCTCCCTGTGGGGACACTTATCTTTGCTGGCCTATTTCACCTGCATGCCATTGTCAGTGCTACTCATATATATATATATATATATCTGTGTGTGTGTATAAATATCTATATATCTATGTACATGTAAGTGTAGATTTATGTTGTACGTTGTTGATATACCTATGTCTATATGAGTGTCTGTGTATCTGTACACATACATGTCACATTCTGTATCACACAGATATTTATCTGTATGTGGAGTGCATACAGACATCTGGTCCGCATTCCGTAACTGTCTTTCATTCACAGCTGCACTGTTCTGCCTTGCTGCAACACAGACAGGTGTTACATGTGAACACAGACTAACATTAGGGTGGTATATATGGTGTGAGATTGCTGGTACATGTATTATACACCTATGGCATTTGTGCATGCTACATTACACATTAACATGACTGTCCTGCAAGTGGTGTGCTCTGACACCCATGTGTCTGTCATGACGGCAGTACTTCCACCACCAGCTATTGTCCACACTAGCATAACACACACATTCATTACTGATGTGCACAGTTGGCGGGTATGTCCCACTGCCTACAGGGACAGACAGTATTGCCCAGAGCAGTTTTTCAGTGGGGCATCATTACAGGGACAACTACAGATGGCACATATCAAACATTCAACATCATATATCCTATTAATCTATACCACATACTACATTAAATTACATACAGTTATATTTTACATACTTTTTTTTTTTTTTTTTGTAGGATGGGTGTGACGCCTTCCTGGTTTTGGCTTGTAGGTTTTCTTTTTTCCCCACTGTGTGTGTTTCGTTTTATTCCCCCGCCCTCTCTCTCCGTCCCTCTCCACTAGAGCAATTGTGTTGGTTTGAATGGATTGCAGCATGGCTTTTGTAGGTGATGGGCTCTGCACCAATCAGTGTGCAACAGTTGCTAACTGCGCACAGCCTGCTGTGTAGTGATTCAATTAACCACTGTCATGACATCCCAGTACTATAAATTGCTGAGTTATATGGGTGTTGTCCCTTCACCTTTCCAGTATGGAGGACATCCTTTCTCTGTGTGGGCAGCAGTGTTACAGATGGCAGGTTGCAGTACCTCTTACAGCAGGACTTGCAGACACAGGCCAACTACACAATCGTAAGAGGTTCCAGACCTACAGACAGAGTGAGTAGTGTTGTTATGTGCATTGTATATTGCTGGTCTTAAAGTGTTTGCGTGTACATAGTAATTTAGGATGGAATGCAGTCTGTCTGCATAGCTCTCAACTGTGGGCCTATCCGCATGATGGCCAGTGGATTGTCTGTTTGCTTTTGCCTGTTCCTCACACAGGTCTTGTCCTAGATATATCCCCAGCAATCTGTTAATTGGGTGCTATCAGTGCATGGCTACATCCATTTGTGTTCCCGATGTCTTATTCTTGCATAAGGGTATGTTGCAACAAATCCTGTAACACCAGCAATTTCCAGGGTGTGTAACAGCAATATTGCGAGTATGGCCCTTTGTTCCTGCCTCTGTCCTCCACCTATATGGCTGGCTTTGTCCTGCTGTGATAGGGTTAGGGGTTATTCGGTAATGGCCTATCATTATTTACTGCTAGCATTCCTGCTATCATCCTTGTCATATAATGGATTCCCACAACATTTGTTGGTCAGGGTCCATATATGTGACAGATATATAGACATTACCACAGGTAATAAATTTCCCCCTAGGCCTTGACTACAGGGTGTAACTGGAGGCTGCTGAACTACATCCGTTATTGTTTATTGTTACTTATCTTGATGGCAAATCCTTTGTCTACAGTGGTATGAATTAAAGGACATGGCCTGGACAGCATAGTATGCTATATATCTGCACTGTCTGCACCTACTGTTTTGTGTGGGCCTTGCATTCCTCACTGATTAAATAAGTCCAAATCTATGTGCTGTAAGTAATGGCTTACATTATTGTGTATACATACCTATGTGTCGTCCCATGTCCTTTGAAATGTGAGTGAGTATATGTGTAATGCAAGTATTCCCTTTGTGGGAATGGTTGCCACACTACACGTCACAGGTACCAGTTACAGGGCTTGTGGCTGAGGCATATACTTTGCACCCAGTATGTCCACCCTACTTCTACATATGTATGGCTACTAATACCTTTTGTCTGTGTATATGTGTATGTACCTATATATTTCATATATCTTATATATATATATATATATATATATATATATATATATATACATACATACATATATATACATACATACATATACGTATATATACCTGAACATACTTGTCAATGTATAGATGTGTTTGCATGTCTGTACCGTTGTAATGTACCCTTTCCACATTGTACATTACCTACGGTAGGCTGACTTGTTTGCATGATATGTTACAGATATTGCCCTGACATATACAGGTGACTTGGATTACTGTTGAAGCATTGTAGCTGTGTTGTTGAGGGTCCTGACGTCATGTACTGTATGTGCTGGATAGTGGATTGCACAGCATATCCATTAGGGCTGGGGGGGGGGGTTACAAAGCAGTAATTATCAGGTGTCTGTCATTTGTGCCCCCACCCCCATTAACTGTGCTTATGGTCTGGTATGTTGTACTGAGTGGATCAGGTGTTTGTTCACATGTGCAAATGCTGTACACATGTCTATCTGTATAAATATATATATATATATATATATATATATATATATATAGATATATGTATATATATATATATATATATATATATATATATATATATATATATATATATGTATGTATATATCTATGCATAATTATATATGTGAAACCCCCATATATAGAGAGATAGATATGGACATTGATGTAGATATAGATATGTGTATGCATATATTTTTGTGTATGTATATATATTTGGATATGTACACTGGACATATTTATCTGTCTAGGTACGAGTGCTGTTATATGCTTATCTGTGAGTCATACACACACACACACACACACATATATATATATATATATATATATACCTATAGCTGTCTGTCTACATTTACAGATGTATATCTTTCCATATGTCCATGCATGTTGGCTTATATGTTTGTCCTGTACCTCATTCTCTTGACAATTGACATGGATGGTCTTAGGATTGAAGTCAGTGTTTCAGACTTTTCATCTTCATCAAAATACTGCTTATCTATGCTTACTACTGCTTATTTGTGCTTACACCTGCTTACTAGTGCCTTATTCATTATGACACTGACACTTCACATGTGCATTTACTCTTGTTCAAATATAAATGTCATTTCGTTGGTTATACTGCAAAACGATGTTGATATACAGATTTCACATGGAAAATAGAATATGCTGCAGTGGGACTCGAACCGGGAATGCATGGGCGTTAGGCGGATGCTCTGCCCACTACACTATTGCTGTTCTGCTTCATTTGCATATTTCTACTTTAATGTCATACCCATGCTCCCTTTCCCCGGCCCCCGAGCTCCACGTACACCGCATCAATCCATTCTCCAGTTGCTAGCCCTGCCATACCACACCTCCACACATTTCCCTCTCCGCACGTCTTGGTACTCCTCCATTATACTGTCTCGATGCAACCTTCTGCAGGCTCTTCATCGTTTAGTGCACATACGTTTGAGCCTTCCCTTGATCCTCCTCCGATACTGGTGGAAACATCTTTGTGACCCACAAAGTCTGGTTCATCCCGCCAGGGATGGACCTGTTGTCTTACAAGTAGACTTTGCTGGTCTACACTGTTTCGCCCACTGGTAGCAGCCTGCCAGGGGTTTGAGAAGCAGCAGTTTGCTCACACTCCGGGCCAGCCTCATCTCCCGGTTCCACGGATGAAGCACGCCCCCATGGCGTGCCCCGTTTTTCATTCCTCTCTTCAGTATTATGCAAGACTACTGTTCTCACAGTATGTGTGGACAGGTACTGTTCATTGATACTCAGACTGCTCAAAATACTGTGATTGAGAAGTGTGCACATGTTTGCTGGTATGAATCTACATGCTTACATACATTTCCTATACTGTTGACTGACTGTGCTGGATGATATGTTTGTGATAGCAGCTGATGTATGTCTGCCATGCCTTCATGGTAATTCACTTGGACTATAGTTTTTCAAGGTGGCGGGGAACCTGAGAGTGCTGATTATTTTGTTACTGGGCACGACAAGTGCTGTTGGCTACAGTGTGCCTAAGGCACTGTGGTGGAAGTGTAGACAGGTATGTGCTGGTGTGCGCGAGGCTCAGACTTGCTGACCTCCGGTTATGGCATCTTACACTGGGTTGGCCTCCATATTGCTTAGCCATTGTGGGCATTGCTTACCGCCACCCAAACAGGCGTAATCCTGCTTCCTGCCGCACACCCCCGTGCTACTTCATTAACATGTCGCTATTGTACATGCTTAAGTCAGGTGTACATGTCAGGTATGACTGTTGATGAAGGTCAGTGTAAGGTGAAGTGGGATTCCAGTTTAGCAGTTCTGGATAGGTTACACTCGGGTATTCGGGTTAGGTTTAGTTATGCCATACGTGTGTTGTAGAGTAGATGTGGATAGTGAAGGTGGAGGGGGGGACATTTTAACTTTATAGTAGGCCGTTGGACTGATTGGTGGGGGAGCAGTAGTGAAGGTTTGCAGGATGTTGGGGTTTGTATGCGAGGCAGGACAGGAGATGTCACAGTGTCACTCGTTAGTGTAGGGTTATGGAGTGTTAGTTGGGGGGGTGGACTTCACTAGGTGGTGATCCAAGTGTGCTTCTGGTTTCCCTTCATGTGTTATTTACATGTGTCGTGTGGGACAGCTGCTGTAATACACGTGGGTAGGGGGTTTCAGATTCTGCCAATATAGTTGTGAGGAGGGTGTCACCGACATGTGACTGTGAACATTACTAGTAATGAAACAGGGGTCGATAGGTAAGTGGTGGTGTTGGGCCACACAGAGGGGCTGATAGTAGGGGACAGGTCCATGGATGTGCAGGAAGGCCCACAGCTGACTATTTCTTCTACAGTGACAGCTGTGTATATACCCTGCATTTGGGGGTAGGTTTGGACACTCACACCCCTGGGTGGGGGTGAGGACAGCAATAATACCTTGTGATGCCCATTAGTTTGGCTTACATGCCTACAGTGGGGTGTTGCGACCATGTGTTCTTTGGTGTCATTTAGTGGGTTTGCAACAACACATCTGGTTATACCGTCCTTTGCCATGTAAACTAGACTTTGCTGCAGTGGGACTCTTACCAGGAGTGGCTGCTCGTTGGGCATCGGCTCTGGCCAGTTCACACTATTGATTACATCCCTGGGGCGGTCCACATAGAACTGCTCCAGCCAACACCTGCATGCCTAGGCCCATAGTTCTCCTCCCGCATCTTCTCTTCAGCACTCTTCCTTACTCCGGTTGCAGGTCAGGTCTAAACACACCACTACACACTGCCCACTCTCCACTTATCTGGACCCATCACTTAACGTTGTCTCGCCCCATGGGTCATCAGGCTTCCCCAACCATGTAGTCCGGGAGTATGTGTGCCTTGCCATAGGTTTCTGTGTAATGGCTGGAAACCCGAATATCCATAAAATTTTTGGGTTGTCCCGCAAGTGACATTCTTGTCTTTGTTTCAAGATTAGACTTGGCGGGTCTCTCTCACTGGTAGTAACCTGCCTGTACTCTGGGAAGCAGTGGTTTATTTACTTTTATTGTGTGTTTGTATGTTTCACCTGTCTAGCTGGGGGGGGGGGGGGTTATGCTACGTCTTACACGTTTGTTGATTGGGCCCCTCACCCCCATTGGCACGGCCTGTGAACATATGTAATTCTTAACTGCTGTATCATATCCTAGCTATGTATCTGTGTATATTTAAACACACTTGTATATATATAAATCTCTACACACACACACACACACACACACACACACACATATACATATATATATATATATATATATATATATAAAATATATCTGTATATGTATGCATACATATATATATATATATATATATATATATATATGTATATATAGATATGTGTAAAACAACATGTGGATGTATGGGTGTCTGCATATGTATATATATCTGTATGTGGGTATTTATATATATATATATATATATATATATATATATATATATATATATGTCTGTCTGTGTATGCATACATTTGTACTACAGAGAGAGAGAGTTATATCTCCATGTAGTTATGGGTATATATACACACACATACCTATACATATTAGCTACATATCCTGTAATGTTGCCTGTTATTGCTGGGTACTGTTTCTTTTGCATACCAGTCAACCTTGTGTGCCACGTATGCTTTGTGATACCTACAACTAAATCCGTAAGTGTACACAGAGTCACACATGAAGTCTATTGTTAGTACCAGGTAATCATTCGTGCCATGTGGGACAGCCCGAACATTGGGTATACAACTTTTGTCTACACCTAGAGTTACATAGGTACCTACGGCTTGTGCCAGACCTTAGATATTTGGGTCGAGACAACATATATATGTGTGTGACTACATCTATAGATATGTTGTATCTGTTTAGATAGTAATATGTTTGCACACACACGTCCATCTAGCTGTAGGTGTACATGTTCTGTGCTGTTGCATGACTGGACTGGATGATATGTTTCTGAAAACATCAAATTTATTTGTATCTGTCATGGCTTAGTGGGTAAATCCCTTTGTCTATGGTGTGCAGGGTCCTTGGTTTGAGCCTTGCATGAGCTGTTTATTTTGTTTGTGGTGCAGAATACCGGCAGTTAAAAACTTGCATATTTTCTGTCCTTGGCCTAGCACTCTTGTGTGGGGTCATTTACTGCACTGTTATAACTTGATATTACTTGTGAACCTCTGCTATCTCTGTAAAAAACAAAAACAAAAAAAAAATCTTGCTTTTTTCCCACTTTTCTGAGAGTTAAAAAAGTTCAGTTACAGGCTTGCTGTTCCTGAACTGTTTGAAAGTTTCTGTGAGGCCATTTTTGCTTGGGCTGAAGGAGGGTCTCTCTGTTGATCAGTGGCAGTGAATAACATTGAACAGCTTCTCTGCCCCCCGTAGAGGTGGTTACTGACTTGAAACTGTAGTTTTATTGTCCGTTTTGGGTCTATTCCTGCTTCTTTCCAGCCCCTGTTATCAAGCACGCTTTAACGTGCTTTAGCGCGGAGTTGCCACTAGAGCAGCATCGGGCAGCGCCGGTTAAACAAGGTTAAACTCTTTCTGGCTCCTGAAAGTCTGTTCTTCAATCTTTCCCTTAGAACTGCTCTGTTAGGAACCTAAACAGTTTACACCTTCACTAAAAAGTGCAGCACTTGTTCCAAATAGCTTTTTCTTCTCAAAAAGCTCAGCACTTGTCTTATAAGCATATCCCTTGTCTTATAAGCATTCTCTTTGCAGGTAAAGCACTCCTATATTATACAAATCTCTCACTAGCAAAACCCCCCAGGAGTGCCCACTTCCCTGCTAAGCCCACTACTTTTCTGACTCATACCAACTCATAATTCTTTCTAGCATGTCGAAGGGTCAGATGCTGGCGTCCTCTCCTGCCCAGTTGGTTAATCTGGGAATTCTGAGACAATGTTACAATTGCCTCATGTACACGGACAACCCTCTCCTCCTCCCACGTAACACTAACACTTGTGAGAGATGCAGCTATTTAGCCAGACTGGAGGCTGAGCTCTCTCAACTCAGGACTGGCAAGACCAGGCAGGAGGAGAAGGCAACTACACACACCACAATACCAGTCTCACATAACTCAACCACACCACTGAATCAAACACATAAACACACTAAGACATACTCGGAGGCTCTGAGTAAAAATTTACCTAAACAGCAGAGGCCTCCAAAGCAGACACCCAAACAACTGCAAACTCAATACACCACACAAACAACACATAAACAACAAAATCAGTGTGCAAAGCAGTCACTGCCCTTAAGGCCAAATACAACACCAAACATACTTGTCATAGGTGAATCCATAGTCAGACACAGACGTCCCGCTCACCAGACTGAGTAAGGAGAAGGTCACAGTAAGCTGCCTGTCGGGCGCTAGAATCCGCCACATAACGCAAGCACTCAGGTCTCTCAACAGCAGGTACAAGTTCGACTCAGTCATTGTCCAGGCTGGTGTCAACGACCCGAGACGTACCTCCTTGGACTACATGAAAAGAGACATTGAGGAGCTCTCTGATTATGTAGCCCAGGCAGGTATGACCCTGACCTTGAGCATTATCCTACCTTCACCTAGAATGATGCCACAATACAGTGATAAGATGATCAGCTTTAATAATTGGCTTAAATTCTGGTGTCATTCAAAGGGGATCCAATGTCTGTCTGCCTGGGATGACATGCTGGACAAGCCACGCTACTTCACAAGGGACGGCTTGCACCTGTCACCCCTAGGCTTCCGGATATTGGCAAAGGCTCTTGCCACCCCCATAGTGCCTTTTTTAGGCAAGGCTCAAATTCTAAACCTACCACCCTAGAACACAAAAAAGGAAAAAACTAAGGGTAATGCTGCTCAATGCCAGAAGTCTCAATCTCAAGATGCACGCACTCGAGGCCCTTCTCAGTATGGAGAACATCGATGTCTGTGCTGTGACAGAAACCTGGTTCAAGGCTCCTGAGAGCACCCCAGCACTATCAGGTTTCACCTCATATCATGCCGGGCCCAAAATTCGGACAACACCAAGAAAGGAGGGGGGGTGTCCATATTCATAAAGGACACCCACACCTCAAGGTTGGTGGCAACGCACGATGCATCGGAGACCATCCAGGTGCAATTAACCATAGGCAAGACTGCTCTGCAATTTGTAGCATGTTACAGGCCACCCTCTCAAACTCAGGAACCTCACATGGCCTTCCTGAAAACATTGGAGGGGATAAATGTATCTCCAAACACCATCATACTAGGTGACTTCAACCACCCTAATATAGACTGGGAACACTACTCAAGCCCAAACACTCTAGCCCAAAGGTTCCTGGAGTTCATAAACTCAAATGCCATGGAACAACTAGTCACCATCCCCACAAGAGGAGAAAACATACTTGATCTCATCATCACGAACATGGGATCACAATGTTCAACACCGGAAGTATACCCCTCACTGATGAGATCAGATCATAAACTAATCTTGCTGGAGGTCCTCATCCTGCCCCCACCTGAAATAAAAAAGACCACAGTGAAAAACTTCTCAAAAGCCGACTTCACACTTCTAAAAACTAGTGTGGTCTCCTTTAAGGCCCCTGAGCCAGTGGTAAACATTACTCAAACTACTGAATCACTTACAAATGCCTTCTACCAGCACCTACAGGACTGCATGGATCAGGCAATCCCAAACAAAACTAAGACTCTTTGTACCAAAGGCAAGCGTCCAGTCTGGTGGACCCCAGCCATAAACAAGCTCTACAACAAAAGGAGGAAGCTACTACAAGATAGAGCAAAATCCTTGAAAGGTAAGACACCTTTGATCATTATAAGTAAAAAACTAAGAGCTCTCATAAAATCATCCAAGGCAAATTTTGAGAGAAAAATCACCAAGGACTCAAAAGACAATCATAAGGCCTTCTTTAGCTATGTTAGAAACCTAGGAGGAAACTCCCAGATATGCTCAGAATTAGTTCAAAATGATGTGAAGATTACTGAACCTACACACATTGCCAACATACTGGCTGACAGGTTCAAACTTCTCCCCAAAAGGAGAGATATCTATACCAGAGGATTGTAGCCCCCAAACATCTCCAACGCCCAGGTGAGAACTGCTCTCCAAGGCAAAAACACAGCATCCATGGGACCAGATGGTGTCCCCGGCTGTGTGCTCCACGAACTCAATGAGGAATTAAACCCGCAGTTAGGACAGCTGTTTAATCTTAGCCTCACCTCAGGATACGTACCCAAGGAGTGGCGCACGGCGACTGTGGTCCCACTTCACAAGGGCGGTGCCTCCACCGACCCTGGAAATTACCGTCCCATTAGCTTGACAAGCCTTATCTGCAAAGCCATGGAGAGGATCATAATGGAACTCATAAATAAAGACATAGGAACTTGCAGACTTTGGATCCAACCCAGTTTGGCTTTGTCAAAGGCAGATCCTGCCTTTAAACTTGGTTGACTTTTCGAGACAGTCACCAAGGCCATTGATGAGGGAAAGGCAGTCCAAACAGCCTACCTCGACCTGGCAAAGGCCTTCGACACAATACCCCACTCAGGTATCATCGAAAAACTCATCAGCTTGAATGTAAACCCATACATCACAAGATGGGTTGCAAACTGGCTAAGTGACAGAACCCACAGGGTCAGAGTTGCTGGAGCCATGTCAGACTCAAAGCCTGTCACAAGTGGTGTCCCACAGGGCTCAGTCCTGGGTCCACTCTTGTTCGGCATCTACTTTTCTGAAGTACAAGCAAACACAGGAGGGTTATGGCTGACAAAGTTTGCAGATGACTTCAAACTGGGCGCCATAGTCGAAAACACATCTGACACAGATATCCTTCAGAAGGGACTCACAGAAACGGATAACTGGTGCCAGAGCCATGGCCTAAAGTTAAACGCCAAGAAATGCATAGTCATACACTTCGGGAAAAAACAAGGTTACCCCTAGCTACCATATAGGTGGCAGTCCACTGAGCACAGAAGAAGTCATCAGGGATCTGGGGACCCAGGTTGACAGTAGCCTTTCGTTTGACACTCATGTTGCTAAAGCAGTTAGGAAAACCTTCTACATTGCCCACCTGATCATGAAGGGATTCACATCTAGATCAAGGGAGGTCATCGTCCCCCTGTACTCATCAGTCATCAGACCTATGATTGAGTACAATGCCCCATTCGGAATGTATCTGACCCGACACCTGCAGCAGCTGGAAAGGCCCCAAAAGTTCCTCACCAAAAGGATAAAGGGTCTCAAAAATATGTCTTATACTGCCCGACTGAAAGAACTCCAGCTCTATTCAGTCTCATACCGCTTGCTCAGAGGTGAGCTGTGCCTGACATATAAGGCCATGTCAAACCCAGATTTGATGAATATGCTTCACCTCAAAAACTCTAGATCCCTCAGAACCACAAGGGCGGGAGACTTAAACCTTGACACGGTTATTAATAGAACATGCTGGAGGGACAGATTCATCACCCAGAGACTCCCTATGCTGTGGAACAAAATCCCGGTACATGTGAGGCAGAGCACCTCGCTGGCCTTGTTCAAGAGGAATCTTGACCAATGGATGGGAGATCGCAGATATACCCCAGGGATTACTTCAGTGTCACTGCTTGACAGAGGCACAGCAAAATAATAGGCATAGTTTTATTCAAACTAAAGGGGTGGCGAAGGCCACATAACTATGGGCTAGGCTTATAAATGCCCTTGGGCAGATAGCCTAGTATGAACCTATGAACCTATGAGTTGGATACTGAGTGATTAAGGCACTTTAAAGCAGTTGTAAGCGGGTCTGTGCGGGTTTACATGGAGGTAAGCACTGCCAACTTCCGGTTACAGTGTCTTACACTCAGTTAGCTGCGATATTGCTTAACCTATGTAGGCAGTGCTTACCCCTGGGCAAACAGGCTTAAACCCACTGACTGCTGCTTAAAAGTGCATACTGCCACTTAGCCCCGCACTCATTTCTTTAAAAGAAAAGAAAAAAAGGTTGATAGGAAAGTGGTGAAAAAGGGGCACAAAGAGGGAAAGACACTAGGGAACATAGCTAGGCATGTGCAGGAAGGGTGTAGGGAAGGTCCATAGCTGCCCATTTTTCTACTGCAACAGCTGTGCATATACACTGAATTTGGAGGTAGAAATGGACACTCAAATCCCTGGGAGAGGGGTGAGGACAACATGCATGTGTTGCATAGCCAGTTAGAACAGATTACGTGTCCAGTGGACACGTGTGCAAAATGGACAGCTATGTATGGGGTGAGGTTTTTTTGTGGGAACAGATTGCCCTTTTTTTTCAGGTGAGAGTGGGATGTTGGGGAAAGTTAGTAAGTATATTTGGGGAGGTAGGTTGGGTAGGTTAACAGATAAGACTAACAAGACGCATACAGGGGCGGTATACGACACGTGGGGGGTAAACACCTTGGATAGGGAGGGGTGTTTGGAAGTCTCAAGTCCATGAGCCCCCAAATGGAAACAGTGGGACTAAGGTCCCCACCCATGGGCAGTCACCGCTGCACCTTCACAGCCCCAAAGGTGGCTGTGCTGGGGGCTGTCTGGCAGGGGTAGGCTCACCCTCTAATTGCGACACTTGGCCCTCAAGTTGGCATAGCTGGTCTTGAAAAGCCCTATCGATCTCCCTACGCACCACGGCCCGGACCTGATGACGAGTGACTGGTAACTCTCCAACCCCGCTCCCAGGGGAGGGCTGAGCCCCATCCTTTGCGGCAGTTCCACCCGAAGGTGGTGCAGGGCCTACGGAGGAAGAGGTCCCAGGTGGGCCCCAGACATGCTGGTGCCCGGTGCTATGGCCAGCTGAGGTGGGACAGATGGGTCCGCTGTGACTGGTCTTCCCATACGAGCTATGGTGTTGCAGTTTACAGACAGATATGGGTTAGTAATAGTCAACAGCATTCAGTATTAGTTATAACAGCATGCATAGGAATACCCATTAACCCAACACACCAGATGTAAAACAGTTGCAGAGCAAGCAGAACACATGGGTATATGGAACAACAGTGCCCATTATAACAGTATGCAGGTTTCATTCATGGCAACAGGCCACCAATATGGGGGTATTTTAACATGGTGTATGCATAGAAACAAATGTGAATATTTATAAACCAATACGACATATGTCCCAACAAAAGTTTGGAGTCTGGACAAACCGATTGAGGTGTGTCATTGGATTATTTTTGCATATATGGTAGGGGTAAGCGAGAGAGTTCAATTAACTAATATATCCTTGTAGTTTTCACTACATTCATAGTCACTGCAGTGATCTTTCCCTTACATGTATTATTAAACTACCCAATGGCCTTATATTGTGCAATGGTATGTTTATAGATTATTATATACATGACCCGTGTGTTAAATATGGGCACGACAAGATGCAGGTGTTAATGCAACATATGTTGAGAATTGCTCTCGTACACTTTGGGTGAGATGCTGGAATGACAGGTTTGTTTTCATGTACAATTTCTATGTACACGTCTGACTATCAGTTATATGTCATTAAAGACAGCCGACATTTCTTGGATCATCACACTGATTTTTCAGGGGAACAGTGTACCAGGCTGGTGATGTGGGCCATTTATCTGGACATGCTGGACAGATTGGAACAGTTGTGGGGTATGAAAATGCATACAACTTTCTGTTTGAACATTCTAGCAAATTCTGTACTGTTGTTGGGTGTAATTATGCATACAGCTTTCTGTCTGTACAGTTGTGGGGTATGATTATGCATACAACTTACTAGCACTCCTGGGTTTCAAATCCCTGCTGTATGTGACAAAAACTTACAGTTAACATCACAGTACACTGTGCTATCAGGGAATTGATGTGAAGCTTCCTAATGTTTTCTGTCCAAGTCTTCCACACTTGTACAATATGACTGACCTCTTGGCACTTCCAACTTTGTTATACAGACCTTCATACTCATTTTATCTGCATACCACAGTGTGGGTAACACTGCTTAATACAACAGTACTATTTATAGTATGCAACAGTTCAGCAACATATGAAAGAAGAGTTAACTGAAGCACTCCAGGGGTTATACTTTTATTCACAGCATAGTACACCTTTATTTCTACTGGTACGACACTTTCTCAGGCTCTTATATTTATTTGTTATGACAGTACATGCAGAATAATTACTAACCTGCCTCGAGACACAGCCTTTGCAACCTAGCATCATGGGCTTGCTGGTTCGCAGCCTGCTCCTCTGCAGCTGTCAGGGAAATACAGTGATATTTAACCATACCTATCCATAGTATACACAAGCAAGGCAATTATTACCTACTTAGTAGAATGAGTACTTACTCAGTACTGGGGCATTAGGCATATGACGAGATTCCTGGATCCACTGTTCCAGTACAGCCACTTCAGGTCAGCATGGTGATGCCTGACCTGCTCACCAGTCCCGGGGGATACCTGTGGCACTGGTGAGGTCATGGACTAGACTGTCCCAGGCCTCCATTTTATACTGCGAGCCCTGGGATGGGCCCTGCAGCCCTGGGATGGGCCCTGCAGTAGTCTCTCCTCATGGTGTTTTACCAGGAGCCATACCATGACTTTGACTCTTGGATGCCCCAACGCTGTGCTCTAAATCAAGTGCCTTCACCCACTCCAGCCATTCTGCTTGCAGTAGGAAGCTACAACCAGTTATGGGTAGTATTCACACCTGTGGGGTTTAAATACGGTCAGTTTCCCGCACTTTTCCATAATTGGCCGGTTTTGAATAGGCTAAGCTTATTGGCACACCTGCTTACCCAAGGTTGGCCCTACTTAAAGAGATATACCATTATGCATATTGAATTGGCTGCCCTACACATTGCTTACACTTACTAAGTTGAGCTGTGCAACGGTTAGCATTGCTTAATAGTTAATTAGTATTTAATTTGCCTTTTGGCAGTGATTTATTATTCATTACAGGTTATATATGTGTCTGGTATCCTTGATTCATGTGTACATACACTGTATGGGGTCCTGGGGACTTAACACCTCACATCTATGCTTACTGCAGTACTCCAGTTTACATATTTATGTTATGTAGCAGGCATAGATTCAGTTCACATGTTTGGTTTGGTTTTCCTGTGGTGAGGATTAGTTTGCTGATACCTCATTCATATGTATTGCTCTGATGGCTTAGTGGTTAACTACTGTGAATGTAGTGCACGGGGTCCTAAGTTCAAGCCTTGCAGAAGCTGTTTATTTTGTTGCTGGGCAGAACGTGGGCCGTTGGGAACAGGGTGATTATGGCACTTTAAAGCAGTTGTACGCAGGTGTGCGCAGGTTTGCGCAGAGCTAAGTACTGCTAACCTCCGGTTACAGTTTCTAACACTCAGTTAGCTTCTACTTTGCTTAATTTGTGTAGATAATGCTTACCCCCGCGCAAACGCACTTAAACACGCTTACTTGTGCTTATGTATGCTTATTACTGCTTATTTTTGCTTAAACCTGCTTACTAGTGCCTTATTAATACTGTAGTCCATTTCACATTTAAATGTCATTTAGTAGGTTATACAGAAAATATAATGGTATGTGCTGCAGTGGGACTCGAACCGGGAATGCCTGCTCGTTAGGCGGATGCCCTGCCCACTATACTGTTGCTGTGCTGCTTTATTTGCATATATCTTCCTTGATGTTCATCGTGTTTCACTGTTGCAGTCATTACACTTGGGTTATCCTGCTGGCAGGCGACCCGCAGTCAGTCCGAGTTCCAAAGTCTTGGTCCGGCGTCGGTTGCTGTCGCCTCTTCCCTGATGTCAGTGCGCCAGGGGTATAAAAGTTGCAACCAACGCCATTTTCTTCAATCTTTCTTGCCGCACGGTGCCCGAAGCAAAAGCAGTTCGCAAGTGCCGGTCGGCCGACTCCTGAGATTTTCAAAATTGAGTTTCAGAACCAAAGTCTTCAGTAAAGCTAAGTACCCCGTTGGGGAAACTTTTTCTTGCTCCAGACCGATGTCATTAAAAGTTAATAATTGTATTTCTTGTGGAAAGCAAATACCTCATAAGGACTTCCACTCTTACTGTATTCCTTGCCTAAGCCCTGACCACGACATCACTAGTTGTCGATTTTGTGCTAGATTCAACAAACGCACTATTAAACGTCGGTTTGATTTTGCTCTACATTATTTTGGCTGAAGGTTTAATTACATAATGCCGTCGGAACAACCGATGACCGGAATATATAAAAAACGCAAAGACAAAGAAAAGGACAGGCATCCGAGGTCCAAAACTGACGATGAAGCCTCTTCTAGGCCAGTCGCCGGTTCTCAGTGAGGTGCTTTCGCAGCCCGACACCCGCTATCTCAGAGCCACAGGCTGCAACTGACAGCCACGTGGAGACACCGAGGCCTGTGGAAACTCAAGTTATTGGACCTATGGAAATTATACCCTCAGATGGATCCGGAGCCGCTGAGCAGGCATCGGCTTCTGAGGGCGTTTTCAGACCTTCACAGCTTACAATTAAGCCCACTACAGCAGCAAAGGCAAAGTCAAAAACACCATTAAAGACAAGGAAACAAGTACAGCATTTTCCAGAACAGTCATCCATGCCAAAGAAACAGATGCTTAAAATGGCCGAAGACCTAATTACTTTAATCAGGGGTTCCTATCCCCCTCCTGACAAAAGGCCTAGGCAAGACACTGACTGTGATTCCTCTGACCAGGTTTGTATTTCCTCTGGCTCCTCTTCTGATCAGGGATATTCTCTCAATCCCTATGAGGACTCTGATGCAGAAGAGTCCATACCTTCAGCCTCTCCACCTGAGGATTATTCTTTTGGGGAAACCCTGCACACCATGAGGAAGCATTTCCATTGGGAGAGCCAGGATTATTCAGAATCCAAGAAAAGGCTCAGAGACTTCCTTTTATTGCCTCAGCACAGGCCCCTGGCTATCCCTCCTGTGCTTGATATTGTTGATGTTTTTTCTGAATCTAGTCTGTTTCCTGATTCTTTACCCCCTGCACCAGCCAAGCCAGACAGGTAATGCAGAGTCCCTGACTCTCATAAATTTCTTTATAAAACCCTGCTGCAGACCCAGAAACAATTTCTCAGGGTCCAAAATGTGTTAAGGCTTCCACTACTAAAAATCCTGTCCCCTCGGATAGGGACTCCAGAGCTCTGGACAGATGGGGGAAAGAAGTTTACACTTCGGCTACTTTAGCTGTAAGAGCTTTAAATTGTCAGTTTCACGTGCTTAAATACCAACAGTACCTCATGTCATTGTTAAAACAGAAAATGGTTTCAAATACAGAAGGTCCTGACAGTAAGGAAATGCAGGATTTATTGCATGCAGTTGAACAAGTGGGAAAGCATACTCTGCAGTGTGGTTTTGATTCATTAGAGGCTTCTTGTAGAGCTGCAGTTACAGGCTCTGTTATTCGTAGGCATGCTTGGTTGAAAGAACAAAGTTTACCTGACCATGTTAAAGTAGAATTATTGGATGCTCCATTACAGCATGATACTTTGTTTGGTGTTAAGGCAGAAAAGGTGTTAAAGAAAATGGAGGATAAAGCAAAGTCAATGCAGACAGTGAAAGATTTCTTACAGGTTCAACCACCTAGATTTAGCAGAAACTGGCCTTCAAAAAATTGGTCCTTTCCAGTGTCAGACAGGCCACAAAGAGGCAGATACAGACACCCAAGAGGCAGATCTCAGCCCCAAGGCTCCTACCGACCTAAACAATGGGGTACTTCAGCCCCCAAAGGAGGAGAAGACAAATTACAACCTTATAGGAAACAGTCCCAATGACTTTCCTCTACAAATGCCAAGCACTTACCTTTTGACAACACCCCTAGGGGGGAAGCTAGCACTTTTCTCAAAAAATTGGCACATGATCACCCAGGACCAATGGGTGCTAAATATTGTTTCTCAGGGTTACAGGTTCCACCTCCACACGCTTCCAAAACCAAAAGGTATGCCAGACCTGCCACAAAACCAATGGGCAGAGGCACAAAAACAGATTGCTGCTCTTATGGACATGGGAGCTATTCAAAAAGTTCCAGAGCAAGAACAGGGACAAGGATTTTACTCAAGACTTTTCTTAGTATCCAGAAAGGACAAAGCCTGGAGAACAATACTGGATCTGTCAATCCTAAACACTTTCCTGGATGTTCTAAAATTCAAAATGGTAACACTACGTCAACTTCTGCCCATGCTGGGCAAGAAGGCTTGGCTAGTTACTTTGGACCTCAAGGAGGCATACCTGCATGTCCCAATCAGACAATCTTGCAGAAGATACCTCCGATTTATAGCAGGCTCAATGCATTACCAATTCTCTGCACTGCCCTTTGGCTTATCTACTGCGCCCAGGGTCTTCACAAAATGCCTGGCACCAGTAATTGCATTTTGCAGACAAAAAGGAATTCAAATATATCCGTACTTGGACGACTGCCTTATTCAAGCAGACAGCAAGGACATTCTTCTAAAGCATCTGGCGTTTGTAAAAAGATTGCTAATTTGCCTAGGGTATACAGTAAATGAAAAGAAATCAAAACTAGTGCCCTCTCAAGAGATAATATTCCTGGGTGCAAGCTTCAATACAACTACCCAGATGGCTTATCTCACGCCAGACAAACAAAGGCAACTGACTCATTACTTTCAAATTATGGCAACAAAAACCCAGCTCCCTGCAAGAAAAATTCTGCAGGCCCTGGGCTACATGGCATCCTGCATTCTACTAATTCCATATGCAAAACTGCATGTAAGGAAACTACAATGGTATCTAAAAAGTGTTTGGACTCAGCATTGTCACAGCCTGGAGACAATCATAACCTTAATTCCCTGCCTACAACAGGAGTTTCGATGGTGGGCACAGGCCTGTCACCACAACAAGGGACAGCCTCTCACTTTACCCACAGCCAGGCAGACAATAACAACGGATGCATCGGATTATGCCTGGGGGGCACATATGGCAGGAAAATGTATTCAGGGCACGTGTCTCAAGGAACAAATGCATCTTCACATCAATCAAAAAGAGATGCTAGCTGTACAGAATGCCGATAGCTTTCAAGGACCTACTACATCCAGGACAACTATTAATAAAGACGGACAATACCACAGTTATGTGGTACATAAACAAGCAAGGGGGCACACATTCCTACCCCCTATGCAGGCAAGCCATGACTTTGTGGAACACAGCACTGACTTATCAAGTACATCTGCAGGAACAATTCCTGCCAGGAACAAAAAATACACTGGCAGACGAACTAAGCAGAAATCTCATGGACCCTCACGAATGGAAACTAAATCCACCAGTGTTCAGCATGATAACGAGGAAATGGGGACGCCCAGACATAGATCTTTTTGCCTCCCCTTACAATTACCAAACACAGAAATTTTGCACAAGAACTTATCACTCTCAAGCATGGAAAGTGGATGCTCTATCATTCAGCTGGAAAGGCCTGACAGTCTATGCCTTCCCTCCAATGCCTCTTCTTTCCAAGGTACTCCTAAAAGTCAGACAAGAAAGGCCAAAAATGATCCTGATTGCCCCAGACTGTCCACGCCAGCACTGGTACCCAATCCTAAAGAGCTTGTCCCAAGGCCCAGCTTGGCCTCTACCTCAAATTCCTCATCTTCTGACTCAACAAAACAATCAGATTCTGCACAGTCAACTCGGAGCCTTAAATCTGGCAGCATGGCAGATAATGTAGCCATTCAGACTGCACCTCTCTCTAAAGCTGTTATGGATGTTATTTTAGAAACCAGGAGGCCTAGCACTAGGAAATCTTATGCAGAAAAATGGAAGAGATTCTGTGCTTGGAACCAAACACAAGGGCTCGACCCACTTTACCCTACTATACCTCAGATTTTACAATACCTAACTGAGATGCTGGACAAAGGTCTGTCTTTCTCATCAGTAAAAATCCATGCCTCTGCCATTTCAGCTCATTACAATATTTAACCTCCTATCTTTTCACAACCTCTACTACGACAGTACCTCAGAGGGGCAAAAAATATAAGACCCCCAAGGAGAGCACCAGTACCAACTTGGGATCTCAATTTTATTTTAGAAAAACTCACACTGCCTCATTTTGAACCAGCAAGCACAGCTGATCTAAAATTTTTATCATGGAAAACTGCTCTGCTCCTAGCAATAACTTCAGCAAGAAGAGTCTCAGAGATACAGGCATTAATGGCTGTGGAACCTTTCATCATTTTTCATCAGGAAAGGGTCTCACTTAGGACAAACCCAACATTCATGTCAAACGTGGTCTCCAATGTGGCCTTGAACCAAACCATTCATTTGCCTACTTTCTACCCAAATCCCCAGAATAAAGGGGTGAAACTACTGCATTCTTTGGATATACACAGCTACGATTTTAGCTGGACAAAACAAAAGCTTTCAGAAAAACTGAGCAACTGTTTGTAGCCTATGCTGCAGGATCACAAGGAAGGCCTATTTATTACAAAACAGACAATTTTAAAATGGATAGGCCACTGCATCCGCTTCTGTTATGCACAGCATGGCAAATCAGTGCCTAAGGGCATTAGGCCACATTCTACCAGAGCAGCAGCTTTCCTCAGAGGAGTACCAACCAAAGACATTTTAGAAGCTGCAACCTGGAGCTCAGTGCACACTTTCACCAAGCACTACCACTTACCTCTCTACTCCAAATCCAGAGCAGTCTTTGCCACTGCAGTTCTGCAGGGCCTGGTAGCCTCTCCAAATCCAGTTTAGACCCAGCCGCCCAACCTCAGCTTTGGGATTCTACCCAAGTGTAATGACTGCAACAGTGAAACACGATGAACATAGTACAGTTGTGTACCTACCATAAATGTAGATGTTCGAGTGTATTCACTGTTGCAGTCCAGGTTACCCACCCACCATCCACCTTTTCATTGCTGGGACTTTTCTGTACTTCTCAATTCTATGCAACCTATGTGGTGTATTTGCTTGTAGATGAAGGAAATGTTTATAGTAATATATGCATGTTTTTTGGCATATTTTTATCTTTCCAACCTTTCTATCTGGGGGCACCTGACATCTGGGGCAAGAAAAACTGAAGAAAATGGCTTCTGTTGCAACTTTTATACCCCTGGCACACTGACGTCAGGGAAGAGGCGACAGCAACCAACGCCGGACCAAGACTTCGGAACTCGGGCCGACTGCGGGTCGCCTGCCAGCAGGATAACCCAAGTGTAATGACTACAATAGTGAATACACTCAAACATCTACATTTATGGTAGGTACACAGCTGTACTTTATCCTCTTCAGCCTTTTAAGCTGCTTTAACCATAGCTAAGCGACGGGCACACCCGCGCACCTATGGTTAGCTGTACTTGGATTTAAGAAAAATGTAACTGTTTTTCTTCGGTTTATTTATATGTCCTGTTGTACACATGGGGGACTGTTGGTGGGAATATGCAGACACCTATGAGTGACCTCGCTCATTTATTTCCACTTTCTGCTGTTCTACTTTGCAGGGGCGTGTTTATTCTGAGAACTCTGCCCTCAGACACGCCCCCTGCACTCGTACATGCTCTGTCTATGCCTAGGAGGTCGGGCAGCACACCTTCATTAATATGCATGGTGCGCTGCCGTCCTGCTTCTAAGCAGCCACTTCCATGCAGGACTAGACTAGTCAAGCACAGAAGATTAGTAAATCCGGGGGATTGATATATATGCATATATATATATATATATATATATATATATATATATATATATATATATAATATGGGTCTACTACAGATGATCGAACTTTAAAAACATTGACTTTCATATGGTCAAGATCATATGATCGACATTTCAAAAGTTCGAACAGCTGAAAAAAAATAATGCAAAAAAAAAATCCTGGATGTTTTTGTAGGGGTGTAAGCCCCCCTGCTCCCCTGCTTCCCCCCGCTACTTAAATATACCAACTCTGAGATTATACTACAGGGAGGACTCTCTCTCTCTTTCTCTGTATATATATATATATATATATATATATATATATATATATATATATATAGTCATTAGAGGAGAAGGAGCTAAACGTTTAAACAGAAGTGCAGCAACTGCAAATACAGGAGTCAGAGGCATTCCTTTAGTTGCAGCTTAAATAAATAAATGTTATGTATTGACCTGATTGGTGCATAGATCGTATTTCAGACTTTTGCTACACAGTGTGTATGTAGACTTTGAAGCAGTTTTTGTAAGGCTTATAGATGTTAAGCTGATTTTTGTCAGAAGATTGAAGGTTACTATTTGGTAACTATTTGCTCCACAGACTCCCTTATATAATATAGTAATTGTGCAGTCACACAGCAATGGAGAAAAGAAAAAAGTCAGTCACTCCTTCCCATCAAACTTAAACACAGCAGCACTGACGCATTGTAGACCGTATAATTTTCAGTCAGTCATGAGTCAATCAAATGTGATTTTAGTCAAATGAGATTGTCAGTTTTGTTCAGTCCACAGTGATTTAGTGAAATGTGATTCATTCGAAAGAACCAGTACTGTGTGTGTGTGTGTGTGTGTGTGTGTGTGTGTGTGTGTGTGTGTATATTCAAAACTCTTGTGTATTTTGCTGTTTGCCTTTAACTGCTGACATTTATGCGCGCATTTGAATTTTACAGATACCATGGTCTGTACGTGTTGAGATGATTGATGATATCCTAAGTAAAGTTCTACATATTTCCGAAGAGGGAGATGTACTGCTTTTGTAGATAATGTATTTGGATGCTTCTAGAGTGTCAGAATTTGATGACATTATACTTTGTCCATTTTACATGGCTCACTGTGATTATACATTTTCTTTCCTTTTAAATAAGATGGATGACAAGCTGTCAGACAGCACAAGTAAGACACCTGTAGGGGTCATGGCTAGCTATGGCATAACTGCTAGCGTATTACTTTTTGTTTGACCTCTTCTTCCATTGTCTTTTGTTCAAAACCTAAGAACACTTTGGAGTCCTGATGTCTGCAGTTCCCTTTTGGATGGTATGACTGACATTTCCGGAAGTGCCACTCCCTTCCTATCAGAAGCAGTCAGGTTCACTGTATTCATTTGCCTTCACACATTATGCTTTCTGTAGTCATGCATATGCTTTAGAGTAAGTGGTGCAGTGTTCTGTTTTAATATGTATGATGGGAAATGTGTGTGGGGATTAAGCCTGTGTCTTTCTGTGTGAGAATGAGCATGTGTGCATATGTGTGTGTGTGTGCGCGTGCGGATAAGGTACTCACAATTCTTCTAGTCAACTTCTGTGCTTTTTTCCATCTCATTCCTTTACCTTAGAACATTGGGAAAAGTTTCACTGGCAGTTTCTGTATGAGCTTTATTATCAGAAGATTGAGAAATAGAGTTCCCTTCTGTTTGTTGGCTCACTTTTTGCTAGACAAACTGTTGTATTTGCTCCTTAGCCTATTCTGCATAAAAAAAAAATTACTTTGCTCCTTTAAGAAAAATTATTCTGAAGACAGCTGGATACAGCAGCTTGAAACTCACGCCTGCTTCTCTCAACATTCCCCGATTGCTAGTATAAGTTTGCTTCTCTTCTGTCTGGTGTAGAGTGTATAATAATTTTCTAAAAACACATTACTCTCTCATTTTTAATACTTTGTCCTTCTGCCACAGTTTTGTCAGGATAAAGTTTTTGTACTGGTATGATTGCATCTGTACTAAAATATGTCTTGGTTGTGTTCTCATGGCCAAGTTTGGAACATACAAGCTGTGGTGGTGCAGTGGTAGCATTGTCACCTCACAGCAAGAGGTTCTCCTGTTCGATTCTCGGTTGGAGCACCTTCTGTGTGGAGTCTGCATGTCCTCCCCACGGTCGAGTAGCATTCAAAAGGCATGGGTGAATGGGCTTGCCTTCGTTGAAGGTTGGGCATTGAGCTGGCACCTCAGCACCGTAAAAATCTACTGCCAGTTAGCGAATCGGAGTTCCGCTGTGGTGACCCCTAACCGGGAAAAGTTGAAAGAAAAACAACAACAACAGGATGTGCCCTTCAAAGAACAAATTCTGCGTTGGAACCCCAGTCCACTTGTTTATTTGTGCTTTCATAAACGTCTGTTCCTTCCAGTTTCTGTGACACAGCAGAAAATCTCAAGGTCTTGCAGTCTCTGTTCTCTGAGTCTACCATTTTTTTAAAATGTCTCTTCTTGAGCGGTCTCATACTCTGCCATTCTTTTCTTCATTTCGACCTGTGATTTGTCCGGTTTTATCATTTCATCTTAATAGCTGTTTAAGGCTTCTTCCGGTTTTTCCATCCTTTTGTTATTTCAGTTGTTAATACTCTTTGTGTTTTGTTTATTTTAATCAGTGAAAAGATTTGATTTATTTTTTCCTCTAAATTACTGGAAGCCATGTCTTTCACCAAAGCTGGAGCTTAAGCTATTTTTTGATGAGCAGCTGTAGGATTCATCTCAGACTGTGTTTTTTCTTCACCTTTTCTAGTTGAATTTCTTTCGGGATCCCTAAGTTTCTTCTTTGCTGGCGTCCAGGCAGTGTACTTAATAGCCAGTAACTGAATTTACTAAAACTGGCAGAGTTGCTGGCTGTTCTCTCTCCTTTTCTTTTTTTACACTGGGAGAGCTGAAGGTAAGCTGTCGCTTATTAGTGTGCAGCTATCTTGGAAGGTTAAATAGAACTGTCTTTTATACAAATAGATGGAAACCTTGCTATGTCGGAGTAGGTTCTCATGGGTTTTTTATTTAATGAAACCAGTCAGTGATGTATAAATGGGATTGAAATCAACCAGTTCACAGTTGTTGAACCTTTCCTGAAGGGTGTGTTTCTGGCCAGAACATCACGTTTGGTTGATGAATTACATAATAAAGAGAGACTGGAGGGAGTCACCAGAAGAAAACTAGACATATTTCTTGAAAAAAATACAAACAGATTTGCTATAAGAAGCTCTGATCCTGCTGTATGGGATTATATGTAAAGGTATTTTAAGTTGTTTTGTCATTCTGCATAATTATTTGGAAACATTTTCATTTTTCTCTTTGTTTGCAATAAAATTGTGTTACTTTATAGATTTATGGTGTTTGCTGAATTTTATGTTTTACAATAGTGGATGCCACAGTCATAATTTATCGCATTTTTTATGCCAAGAGTCCTGAGTTTGTACCATTTCCTGCTTGTGAGAAGGCCATTTGTTTGAGCATTCACATGGTTGTAAGCAAAACAGGTGGAGCAAACGAAACCCACCTAAAAAGAAACTGGTTCTGTGGTATATACTGGGAGCTTTGTGTGGAGTGCACCTATGCTCTTCCTCTTGCCAGGATGACATTTCTATTAAGCTGATACCAAGTCTATGGCAGCATGAAACATGGTTTTGGTTCCAGGAAGGATGCAGCTAACCAAGGAGAAAGACCAGAAACATAGCTTGTTCTGTTAGTGCCGTGGGCCAGTACTATGAACCAGCTTCACACCTCCTCAGATCTTCAAGTGAAGAACAAAGAGAAAAAAAGGCAATTCATTGTAAATATGCCATAAGTGATTGGTTTATTACAGTTAAATCAATGCACTGTCACCCCACCCCACCCCACCCCAAGAAAAAAAAAAAAGACTTTCTTACCCGGTGGCCAGATGTATGACAGATATGACAAACCCTCCCCCTCCAAACCCAGCCATCAGGTCCTGTTTCACAATCATGTTTTAGTTTAAAAATAAATTAATTAATTAAAAAAAAAAAAAAATATATATATATATATATATATATATATATATATATATATATATATATATTTTTTTTTATTTTTTTTTTTTTTAAATTGGCACACTGCTTGATACAAATGTTACCAACCATTATTGCATATTATAGAATGCCTACAGTGCTCACATTTTAGTTTAAAAAATGGTTTTAAACTGATTTCAAAGTGTAGCAAAATCTTGCTACGAATGTGGCAAATGATTGCTACAGCTTATGCTGTGCCTGCACCCAGTGCTACAGTGCTCAGGTTTTATTTAAAAAAAAAAAAAAAAAGGGAGACCATTGTGATTGGGCTGGAATCTCCTGAGCTCCGCTAACTGTGACACTTTTAATAGCTTTTCATGTTAATGGAATAAACTGAATCAGTGAGAAAGGTAACATTGTTTTAATTAGTTAGAACTTGCATCACCTATGATGCAAAAGCTCAGTTTGATTTAAAACATAAATTTAAACAGTGGTTAAGATCCTGAGGGTCAATATAGTAAAAGTAAAATGATAGAAATGTTAGCCATTGATTATTTAAAGGGGTCAGATTTTGAGGGCCACCTTAGAAACTTATTTTATTGAGAGAAAGTTAATTGATGCTGTTTTCAAAGTGTCTGAGCACCATTGTATTTTCCATAGTTGTTTGCTGGTTGGTTCTCTTTGTTCTTTTGTTTTATTTAATTGCTGTTTATAGCATGGCTGGGTTCTGAGTTGCTGCTGTTTTGGCTGGATTAATCTGAGGCTGCACCTCTTGTGCTATGGTTTGGATACATTTTCAACCTAATTTGGCAAGCATTCTGAGTTTCTGTGTACCAGGGAAGTAAAGTTGTATTGCATCTGATTTCATTTCTTTTTCTGCTTGTGCATTTTTTTAAAGTTTTTAAACAGTAGCTATTGTTTTTTTTTAAACTAGAATAGCCTGTTCAGTCAGATGTTGTGGGCCATCTTGGAAATTGTAGTAGTAGTACTTGTTATTAGAGGAGGTTTACAATTGCCGTTTTCTGTGTGAATACTATCGGCTCTTTCATATTTGTTTGCTGGTTGGTGTTCTAGTTTCTTTTGTTTTATTTAACTGCTAATTACAAAGCATTTGATTGCTGAGCTGCACTCCACAAAACATAATTTTCCTCTAAATTAGTTCTTCCAAACTTTCAGTTGTTCCCTGGTTGATGGCTAAATGACTGTGCCCAGTGCAGCATTAGTTTACCCTTATTTTTTCTTTGGCTGCTCTGTCATGCTTCTAGCTGCGCCGCTATCCTTGCTGTACTGTTTATTATAGGTTCATAGGTTGGTACTAGGCTATTGGCCCTAGGGCCTATACAAGCCTAGCCATAACAATTCCCTGGATATTTCTTCCCACAATATTTACTTCCCTGTACCCCTGTCTAGCAGGGCGACTGACGTGATCCCCGGGGTGAATTTCCTATTTCCCATCCAATCATCAAGGTTCCTTTGGGCCAATGAGGCACTTTGCTTGACATGTATGGGTAGTCTTTTCCAGAGTATTTGGGAGTCTCTGGGTCAGGAACCTATCCCTCCAGCATGTTTTGTTCATTGTGATGACGAGGTTTAGATCCCTGGAGCATGTGGCTCTGAGGGATTGGGATTTCTTTAAGTGGAGCATGTCCAACAGCTCAGGGTTTGACATGGCCTTGTATGTTAAGCAGAGATCGCCCCTGAGTAGATAATATGCCATAGAGTATAGCTGGAGTTTTTTTTAGATGCTCAGCATAGAACATCTGCTTTAGGCATGTGATTCTTTTAGTGAGGTTTTTCTGCGGTCTTTCCAGCTGTTGCAGATGTCTTGTGAGTTACATACCAAACGGGGCATTGTACTCTATAATGGGTCTAATGAGGGATGAGAACAGTGGGACAATGGCCTCCTTTTTTCTGGATGAAAAGCCCTTCGTGTTGAGGTGTGCCACATAGAAGGATTTCCTGACTGTTGTGGCGATGTGATTATCGAAGGTGAGACCACTGTCCACCTGTGTCCCTAAGTCTCTCATCACACTTTTGGTGTTTACTGTACTGCCACCTATGTGGTAATTCATGGGTACATGGTTTTTCCCAAAGGGGATAACTATACATTTCTTGGCATTAAGCGTGAGCCCATGGCTCTGGCACCAACATCTGTTTCTGTAAGGCCCTTTTGTAGAATATCCACATAATTTGGGGATTCAATAATGGCTCCCAGTTTGCAGTCATCTGCAAACTTTGTTAGCCAGAATCCCTTAGTGTTGGCCTGTACTTCAGAGAGGTAGATGCCAAACAAGAGCGGTCCCAGGACTGAACCCTATGGTACTCCACTTGTCACTTGTCTGGAGCTGGAGCAAGATTTGGAGTCGGCTACTTTTACAGTCTAGGTTCTGTCAGTAAGCTAGTTGGCAGCCCATCGAGTGACGTAGGGATTTATGCCAAGCTTAGTAAGTTTATCTATGATTCCAGAGTGGGGGATGGTGTTGAAGGTCTTGGCGAGGTTCAGATAGGCTGTGTGGACCACCTTACCCTCGTCCACAGCTCTAGAGATTGATTCTAAGAAGTCATTTAGGTTCAGGAGATGAGATCAGCCCTTCACGAACCCAAACTGGGTGGAGACCAGTGTTTGAAGGTTGCCAAAATCTTTGTTTATAAGTTCCATGATAATGCGTTCCATGCCCTTGCAGATCAGGCTCATCAGGCTGATGGGACGGTAGTTCCCGGGATCCAAGGTGGATCCCCCCTTGTGGAGGGGGATGGGGGAGTAGAATAACTGTAGCTGTGCACCACTCAGTGGGCACGAAGCTTGAGGTGAGGCTATAATTAAACATGACACTTGGGTGTGGTGCCAGTTCATTTTGTAGTTCATGTAGTACACAACCCAGGATGTTATCTGGTCCCATGGATGCTGTATTCTTATCTTTGGAGAGTGTAATTTCTGCCTGTTTGACCATGATTACTGGAATTTAGCAATCTTTTGGTATTGAGATGGGCCCTTTAGGGGGTGAAGTTGGCACTAAATTGATCGGGGGGTGAGAGGGGGTGAAGTTGGCACTAAATTGATTTGCCAGGATATTGGCAATATCCTTGGGATCAGTATATTTAATGCCATTCTGTTGTAGCTCAGAGCAGATCTGAGCATTGCCATTTAGATTCTTGACATAACTGTAGAATGCCATGTGGTTGTGTTTGGAATCTTTGGCAGTTTTATTTTCGTAACTAGCTTTGGAGGATTTTATGAGGGATCTCAGCTTCTTACTGAGGCTGTTAAGGGAATTTTTTGCATCCTGTGATTTTCTTCTTTTCTGCAACAGTTTCTTCCTTTTGTTGTATAGTTTGTTTATGGCAGGGGACCAATAGATTGGCTTCCTTTTTTTTGGAGGAGAGTGTCTTCGTTCTATTTGGGATGGAACGATTCATGCACGAGTGGATGTGCCTGTTGACACCACTGATATTGTTCAGATAGAACTCCTCACATCCCTGCCATAGTTGCTTTCTGCATTTAGCCAGCCAACAGTTAAAAACACTGAATAATATGGAGGGTCAGCAGACTCTTTCCCCTTCTGTTGACAGCCTTGTAGCACTTGGTGTGTCCTAAGGCTCTGTAGTAACTGCATTATACTAACTGATGATGAACTCCTGTTAAACAGAAACTTTCTGTGAGAGGTGTAACTACCTAGTTAACATGAAGGTGTGCCTTTTATGAACAACTTGCAGTGAGCATGACATAGTCACACCCTTACCTCACCCACTGTTAGACTCTCAGATGGAACATACTGTGATTTCTTAAAAAAAATCCTTGGCATAGCCTCCTGGAACCTGTAAGATCAGGTTTCATTGGAAGTCCATAACCTCACCTTATGTCCATGCTCACCTACACCAGCAAGTCAGCAACAGCAAAGTTGCTTCCAGTCAGATAACGTTTTACCATATTTTGGCAAAAAAAATGCTAAAATGTATTGGTGACTCAGTTGTCAGGCATATAGACACTTCAATCACAAGGATGGACAAGGATAAGTGTGCTGTCAGCCGCCTTTCTAATGTTCATCTGGGATCATAGACATTACAGAGGCCCTCAGGACGCATTCCTGAGTCAGATATGACTGTGAAGTGGTGATCCATGTTAGACAGAATATCCTATGGAGCAAAACCCAGAGGAATATGCATAGTTATTTCAGAATTCTATAGGCACGTGACCGGTGCATGTAAGACTCTGGTTCTGAGGGAATCCTTCCTTCACCAAGAATGATGCCTAGGTATAAAGTGAAGATAATTTACTTCAACAATTTGCTTAATTGCTGGTGTCATTTCAGGGGGATCCAGTATACATCAGTCTGGGATAATACAATAGATAGTCCTACATGTTTTGCAAGGGATGGCCTGCATTTCTTACTCAAGGGTTTCCACATACTGGCAGATGCCCTTGCTGCCCTTATAATGCCATTTCCAAGCAGAGTCCATCTAATGGAGATACCAACTTAGCAAATTTATGTAACACTAAACTGGATGATATTAAGGAGTCTTTGTAACAAATTGCCCAATCTTTAGGTGCTCCTGGTTTAATTTCACCAAGTCATTTGGGTTACTAATGTCATGATGAGTACAGACCCCATGCCTAGGTCAGGGTATGGTTATAGTGCATGGAATTAATATTGTTTCAGTCTTTGATGTTAGGCAAAGGTTTTCTTATCAGAACCCATGGTGTGCCCGGAATTGACGACTCCTGCAATTAATACGGAGCTACATGAATTGATAACATATCTGAATATGACTGTAAGTTCTTGTTTATGAATGTGATGTTATGAGGTAGTACCATCTGTGCCATTGAGAGTAGGGCAGTGCATGTGTACATATGCCAGCATAGCTAGGTGGAGTTTTGTAAAGAATTTTGTTATTTGACTGTCACACAGATTTGTATAGATGTTTGAGTTAAACATGTAAAGTTACTTGTGTTAAAAAAATGTATCAGCAGTAGGCCTTGCTGGACAGAAAGAATGTATGCATGTATATTAGGTTGTATTGTTGTAACTGATCAAATGTGTATGTTCATCAGAGAACCTTGGAAGGGTGGAAAGTTTGAAATTGTGTTGTAGCTTTCAGATGCTGCCATAGATCTTAGCAAAGCTCTGTTTGTGTATTGTACCAGCCAGGTGACCAGAGATGATGTCATCCTCTAACCAGCATCTGGTTTCTTTGGAACTCTTCTAGTGGCATGTTGGAACCTGACAGGAAATATTTCTGACAGGATACATATCTCACACATACATATATACACAGAGACAGAGAGACATCTTCTGGCTTTTGCTGTGATAAGACACACAGCACACATTAGCTTGCCGCTTCAGTAAGTAGTCAGGGAACAGTAATTTTTTAGTTAGTCGGGGACATTTAGTGAGAATAGTATTGTTTTCTTCATCTGTGAGAAACTGTCCAACTGTATTATTTTTATATCTCGGTGGTTGAAACTCTGTTGTTTATTGTATTCAGTAGTCTCCCGTTTTCTGTTTTATTATTTATCATTAAATATTTTAATATCTGTCCTTGTGGCTCGTCCTTTAGAGAATACTTTTAACATCTTGAGAGTACTTATGCTTGTTTTAGTGACACGGTGGCCGGCCGCTCCTGAAAGCCTTGTTGCTTTGGTCACACCTTATCATTTGTAAGTGTATTAATTTTGCACAGTATAATTGGGTACCCTTTGTAAGAGCCTTAGGGTAGCTGACTGGTGGCAGCATGATTATCTCAAGAGTCTGTGCAGAAAGGGACACTGCTAGTAAATCTGTGCCAGCTTTTACCAGGTGTGTATGAAACTCAAAACTCCAAGTGTGTGTGTCAGCTACTGGAGACAGGGACACAGAACTCCAAAGTGGTCAGTGTGGATTTTTGTGCGAGTCTGGAGAGAGGAAGAGAGTCCAGCCCCAGGTCTCTAGCATGCTCCCTGTGTGCTCTTAAGGGAAATTGTGCTTGGTGCAAGGAGATGCATCTGAAAATACTGTGTGAATCCATCTTTGCTCTTAGTGATTGTCCCTCACCAGAGTCAGTGTTAAGGATGGAATCTCCTTGCTTGCTGGCCCGGAGTAGGGATTCGTCACAATGAGACCATTGCTTCTACTGCTATTGGAACTGTCCGAGTATCTGTTTTGCACATTGGTCTCATTTCTGTATGCAAATCTTGATATTGTATGACTTTGTGTGTCTCTGTATGTGAGACCCTGTATTTGCTAGTGTAGCACTTTCACTGTTCAATGTACTTTTTTTCCCTTGGTTTTTTCACATCTAATTTTTGAATTGTTAGTAATGGGTGATCCTATGTGATGTTCACTTTGTCATTCTCTGTAATGCTTTGTGGTTCATGTTTCCAGTGCTTCTCTGTTACTTCTGTATTATACTGTTTCTGCAATCCCCAGTGCAGCGAACTAGCCACATTTTTCTGCCTTCAGTGTACATGCCCTCTGCCATGAGTGTATCACACCCAACAACAAGGTGTGTGACTGCTTCCAATTGTTATTGTATTTTTATTTTTTTTTAGAGAACCTATATTTGTCTGTTTTTCCCATATGTTCAGTGGACTTTGTAAACCAATGTGTATGTAGTCCACTATCTTGGGTTGCCATTATTAACCTTTCATCCTTTGGTTTCAACTCACCTCTCCTTAACCATTTCTGCGGCAAATCCTGATCAACATGAGGTTGTTCCAGGACATCCCACATTTCTTTCCTGCTCATATAATGCTTCCCCTGTTCTCCTTTTTTTAATATATATATATATATATATATATATATATATATATATATTTTTTTTTTTTTTTTTTTTTTGGCACGTTCATTTGCTGTCTGATTTGTTTTCTATTTCTGGTTTGATTTCCTTTCCCACTTGCCACCTGAATCCTTCTGCTAAAATAAGCAAAGAGGTTGTCATAGACTTCTCTCCTCATATAAAATGTTCACTGTTTGAATCGGATGAGGTCAGCAGGTATGTATAAAGTCCGACTGCAGATCATCTATACATGGCTCATACCTCCTTCAGAGCATGGAATATATAATCTTGTTGAACACTGATTTTTTTTATATATCATTGATAAGAGTGAAGCATTTTTCCTGTTTTTCTGTCCAGTCAGGCGCACCAAAACTGTAAGCCAAAGCAGGAAGTTCAAATTAGTTTAGAGCGTGGACTATATCCCCAGATGCCAAGGCTGTTTTCAGCATTAGTTTTAGTCTTCTGAAGTAGTCATTACTGAGTTTTATTTGTATTTGTTCATTTTTTTGCCGATCCTTCATCAGTTCTCAAGTATTTATATACTCCTTCCTGCTCAAATTCTTTAATATCACGTTCCCGTCCTAGATTTATATTTTCTTGGTAGTACAAATTTCTTGCTTTAAATGTTGCTAAGACCAAATGCCATTCTTGTCTCATCTGAGAGTTTTAAATACTTGCAGTTGTGCTTTCAACTCCTCATCTGATCTGTGCAGTTTTAAGTTATCCATAAAAAGCAGATGAAAAATCTTTAAGCAAGGTTGTTTTCTAGGAGCCATATTGTAACCAAGACCAAATCTGTTAAGTAAACTGCTTTATGGATTTAAGGGCGAGACAAAACAAGAGTGGTGACAAAGAATCACCCTGGAATATCCTGCTTTGAATTTCTTATCCCTGATAAAATAATTTGCCCTTTGCCATGGCTTAATTGCAGAGTGGTCTGCCACTGTTTCATGGTCACTGTAATGTAACTGGTCAGTGTAGGATGCATCTTGTACATCTGTAAACACTCCTTTATCCATGAATGCAGGATGCTGTCAGATTCTTTTTTGTAATCTACCTGTGCCAAACTTGGATTTTTCCCCCTTTTACAATTCTCTATATTGGCTTTATGTAGCAGCAAATGATCTTTTTGTGTTCTATTGCTATGACTGAGTTTTCTTCTAAATGATTATACCAGTGATGATGAACCTTTTGAGCTCTGTGTGCCAGAAATTCGGAAAATGCCTATTTTGACTCAGCTGGCATGTTACCCCCCCCCCCCCCCCCCAAAAAAAAAAGAGAAAGAATTCTTTACATATTCATTTATTTAAAAAAAAAAACAGTCGAATTGTGTGCGCTATGTATTAAAAATTAAAAGAAAAATCAGTGACTTACAGTAGCAAATACTATATGTACACTGATAATTGGACTTAAAATAGTGCACCAAAAATTACCCTACTTTTAACAGTAATTTTGAATTTATCTGAAAAAAAATATGGAACACATTGCATTTGATTTCATTAATCATCAATTAATGACTTTTTTTGTTGCTGAGTTTTAATAAATAAGTGCAGGATTTCATATTTCTTGTATTTGGTGAACACTGGTGTGTCACCCAAAACATGGTGTGTCAACTTTTACACGTGTGTCATAGGTTCACCATCACTGGACTATACACACTGTCTACATCAATTTCAGTATATAGTTGTACATCATAAGGCCAGATCTGATATTGTTAATCTTTGTTCATTCCTTACGCATGGGTATCGGTTCCGAGCTCGGAACTGAGCCGGCCATTTTCCAAGCTCCTGTCAGCTTCAACCTCTCGAGCTAAACTCTTATCCACAATCCCCCTCTCCCTGTTACCTCAGATTTCATTTGCCTCGTTGCCATTCGGTCGTGTCAAGCTACTTCTCTTGAGCTAAGTACATTCAGTTGTTGTTTAATAATTTTACAGATTACTTTTCTGTCAGGAAAGTTCATATTTTATTGTCTCTTACATTATCGCATCTAGCGTTCATAATTTCTTTAGGTTTTTCTGCTTCTTTTTTTACCACTTTTACCGCGAGGTATTTTCTCTTTACCATCGTTGGTAATCTTTTTCCCTTTTCACTCATACCTTCGGGTACTCTCTTGTACCATTGCTGGTACCTTCTCTATTAATTAATTTGCTGTCATGCCAGATAAGAAAAGTAGTCCGGGGTTTAAGCGGTGTTCTGATTGTGGACAGTAACTGCCTACTTCTGATGCACACTCTGTGTGTTTATTGTTTGGGAGCTTCCCATTTGTCTGTTGACCCACCCTTTACTATTTGTGAGAACTTTTTTAATAGAACCTTGTTGGAAAGGAAAAACAAGCTGTTACTGAAGGGACTTCTAAAATCTCCCTTTTCAGAGGTTATTTCTGGGTTGGAGGCCTCAACCTCTCCTAGAGCCCATAAGAAAACTTTGGATGTTCCTACTAAGGCTAACTCTTTGCCTTTCTTCCCTGGCTGGGGACTCACGCCAACCAAAACCTAAAATGGCTAATATTTCGGCTCTAGAGCTGTCTGTCAGCCCCAGTGCTTTCGGTGCCTAGACCTTCAGCACCAAGGCCTTCGGCTCCATTAGTGATTTCGGCTCCGTCTTCTCCTGCAGCCTTTTATATATCGGCACCGAGGGGCTCCTTGGTGCAGACCATTACCACTGTATTGGCACCGACCATTCAGTCATCGCATACATTAACCGTGTTGGCTCCGAGATCTTCCTCGGAACCAACGCCTTTATTGTTGACTCCAGTTTTGTCATTTCCAGCTTTGGCACCGATCCCTGTTTTGGTGCAGACCATGACCTCGGCACCAATGACTTCTTCGGTGCAGACAACAGTAGTCCAGTCTCTCTCGGCACCGTTGTCCTCGGTGCGGTCAGATGAGATGGGCACCGAGTCTGCCTCCTCTGTGGACAGGCCTGTTTCTCCCTCAGTCTCCATGAGGTCCACTAGAAGCCTTTCTGAACATGATGTGTTGCTTCTTGTGGACCAGGTACTCTTGGCCAGAGGTATCCCACCCCTCACGAACTATCCTTCCTTGGGAAGTGATCACCCATCTCCAAATACCCCTTCTTATTCTCCTCCGTCATTGTCTTTGAAGTCCATGGATATAGCACAGTCTTCCCCTTCTGCGGTTTCCTTTATGGATCTCACTAAGGAACCGCAGTTGCTTTCGTGGCAGGAAAGTTTTGCTACAACCCAGGATGTCAGTTGTGACACGCATAGTTTGCTGCTCTGCAGCCATCCAGGGACTCTGGGTCGGCAGGCTGAGCCACTTAGGGGAGGGGTGTGACCCCTGTCCGAGACATGCACTCCTCTTCAGGTGGACCAGCCTTCCAACTAATGGAGAAGGCTTTCGCTGCTGCTGGCGATTCCGGACTGTGTCTATACCTCCGCCCTCCTCTGGTACACTGGTTTCACAAGTTACACCTAGCGGACACCGGGTGCAGTGGCCACAGGACATATTCCCTCAGGAATCCACTTTTCCGCTGTCTTCTCCAGCTTCTCCCGCTGAGGAGGGCGACCGGAAAAGTTCGTGTAAGAGGAAACACATGGGACTCCACAGAGGAGTCCCTCACCGAAGACACAGATTTCGCTGAGGGGGAAGGATCCCCTCGGTCACCCTCTGAGGTATCCTTTGGTGATATCCTCGAAATCCTGAAACAGAGAGGTGACTGGCAGTCCTCTAATCCGACCTCTGAGGAATCTGTGTTCCTAAACCTCGAATAAGCCGTGAGAAAACAGACCGAGTAATGCTGCTGATCCTGGCTTCCTTCACTGACTGTAATATCCAAAATGCACAGCAGCTTGTTGTTTCAACAATAAAAATATTTATTAAGCGATACCAACTCTAATACACTTTGGTTAATTAAAACAGCAAAAAGTAAACATTTTTCGTTTTCATAAATTCGAAAACTTTTTCAAACACTTCAAACTCTGCCCCTTCCATCTATTTATAACATTTCATGACGTCACGTATTAAAAGCTGTACAAGACGCCTTAAAATAAAATTACCTTGTAAGGTTCTAAAAATTCTAAAATTCTGTAATATTAAATTCCTTGTGAACATTCAAATAGTTACAGAAAAAATGATGACAATAAAATTTACAGCTAAGATCTTTGCAATATATGCGTTTGTCACCTGAAACCATGAGTATTTTACGGTCACCCGGTCATTGTGTGGATACTTTGTATCACAATCTCAATCCTTGCAACAAAGTGTTACCTCTGTATCGTAAGTGCGCTCTGCATAAACTGCATTGATACATATATAAACTAAACTAAGACACCTTCTTGTAGGTGTTTAGTTAAAGTGTATTATCCTAACAGTACGTATTACTGTCTGTCTAAACCTAACATCAACTTGATGTTGCAGCCATTATGTACATAAAAACCTTAGTAAGAAGGTTTATTAAGTTTAAAATATGTACATTACATACATTAGTGACCTTCGATATCCAGTTCACCTCATGTCACAATCTTTTGTAGTCAGAGTAAGGTTTGATAGTAAAATGCATTCATGGTGTAGCGAGTACAATACAGTGTTACCTACGTTATAAATTACTGAACCCCAATAATGACGGGTCTATGTCAGCTTGTATTGACCCATCTGTTTTAATTCTACAAGTGTAAAATATTAATTAAAATAAAACCTAAAAATGTTATTATTTATATTGTACTTAACCTAAGCTCCAAAAATTGCATGTGTGTGTGTGTATGTGTGTGTGTGTGTGTGTGTGTATAAGGAACTTACTAATCATGAAATTGTATTTGTGTGTATGTATTGCACAAAGATTGTTCAATACCATACTTAAATCAATTATACTGAAATTAAAAAAATCAAGAAATTATAAATAGTTTACAGTAAATGAAATCAATTACTTCTATCCAAATTCTTTAACCTTAAAATGCAAAGAATTGAGGACATTTCGTTAATGCCTAGATAGGCACATGCATGCATCGTAAGTTGCCACATAAGTTCTAATCTGTGTTCCTGCAGGCCTTTCGCGCCCGGCCCCCCTACCTCCTGGGTTACTCCACCTGCCGATGAACTTGTCCGGCTCATCGTGCAGCATTCTTAGAAGGCTCCTGATACCATCAAAGCTATTCCCCAGAGGCCAGATAAGATCTTGTCCCCTCCTACTTCTGATCCCCATTGGTCCAAAGGTCTTCCTGTGGATGCTTTAGTGGTGGCGGCCGCAACAAAAAAGGATCTGGCAGAAGAAGAAAGCCAGAGACTGTCCATCCACCTAACAAAGAGTCCCGGGCCCTGGACAGGATAGGGAAGCGCACCTTTGCTATCAGGTCCCTGAATTATATGGCACATTTTACCAGACTTCAGAGGGATCTGGTTTCTGAGCTCTCTGAAACCTTGGCTGGTGCCGTGTCTGATGAGGTCCATGACAAAGTGGCCTCTCAGCTGGCCACCATTGAATCTATATCTAACTCCTCTATGCGAATGATATCTCACGCATCAGAAGGAGCAGCTTGAGCAGTGGGTTCAGCTGCGGTCTTGAGACGACACGCCTGGATGCGCTTGTGCAACTTCGTGGAACCCTTTAAGTCTTCTTTTCTTAATGCCCCCATTGAGGCCTCCTCGTTGTTTGGGCCCAAAGTTAAAAGCACACTGGCCAGATGTGAACAGGGCGGTAAGACCCTTTCTGCCATAGGTGTCAGTTATTCTTCCCCTCAATGTGCTTTCTCCCGAAGCCAAAAGAGTGGGAAGATATGGTTCAAGAAATTTCAGGGTCCTTTCCGTGACACACAGGCCGAGTTCTCCCCCAGAGGCAGAGGGGGAAACTCGCATGGAAGACGCTCCTTTCGGGGCAGAGGGGGTCTGCATAACCAGGGTTCCAGGGATTCTTTCCCTGGTCAATCCTACCAGTGCTCCTGAAGAGTGGCCCAACTCCTTTCCTCTGGAGGTGGTTGGGGGACGTTTCTCCTTGTACCCTTCTGCCTGGCTAACCATCATCACCGATTCTTGGATACAAAGGATTATAACCAGAGGTTATCACATCCCCTTCAATCGTTGTCCCGTCCCTTTAAAAAATCTTCCCGACGTTCCACCCAGTCAAAGGGAAGAAGCAGCACTAGAGATAGAAATGCTGCTAAGAAAAAGAGTCATCCAAATAGTCCCTCCAGACCAGATAGGATCCAGATTCTACTCGAGACTATTTTTGGTGCCAAAGAAAACCGGGGACTGGAGACCAATTTTGGATCTCAGTGTATTGAACAAGTTTGAGAGAGTACAAAAATTCCGGATGGTCACAATACAATCTATCCTCCTGCTTTTGGAAAAAGACAATTGGATGTTCTCTATAGATCTTCAAGATGCGTACTACCACATAAAGGTAGTATCATTCGCCATCAAGAAGATTTCTGCGCTTCTGTGCAGGAGTCAGTCACTACCAGTTCAGAGTACTGCCCTTCGGACTCTCTACAGCCCCCAGAGTGTTCACAAAGTGCATGGCAGTTGTCACAGCTCACTTGCGACTTCAAGGATTTCAGGTGTTTCCATACCTAGACGACTGGCTCATTTCCGCCCCCACCAGACATCTACTGGAAAAAGCCCTGGCATACTAAGGCTAGGCATAACCATAAACTGGCAAAAATCCAATCTCACCCCATTTCAGTCAACAGAATTCATAGGGATTATCTTGGACACAAAAAAACTGCAGAGCTGCTATTCCACAGCACAGAATTCTAAGGATAAAGCAACAACTACTTGCAATCCTTTCAAAGGAAAAATCCACGGCTCACTCTGTTCTACAGCTGTTGGGTTCCATGGCAGCCTCCATCACCATTGTTCCCCTGGCCAGGTTTCACATGAGGCTTCTACAATGGCTACTGCTCACCCAATGGTATCCCTTTCAGCATCCTCTTTCAGCCATGATGCATGTAACCCACAGGTGTAAACAGGATTTAAATTGGTGGATGACACACAATCTCTCACAATGGTCTCGTCCCTTCTCCCCCCAGCAACCCAAGGCTACAGTGACCACGGACACCTCCCTGATGGGGTGGGGGGGGGGGCTATGTCAGGGACAGACAGTCCAAGGCACTTGGTCCGAACTGGAGGCCCATCTGTATATAAATGTTCTAGAGCTGAGGGCGGTGCATCTGGTGTTGCAAGCATTCCATCCCCTGCTGCCGTCTGGGACAATTGCGATTCAATCAGACAACATGGCGGTGGTCTGGTACATCAGCAAGCAAGGTGGAACCAAATCTTATCCCCTTTGTCGAGAGGCCATGAGGATATGGCAATGGGCGATGGCTACCAACTGTTTTCTTCTAGCAACGCACATTCCCGGGAATTCCAGTGTGATAGCAGACGGATTCAGCAGGTGCATTCTTCAACCTCACGAGTGGTCCCTGAATCCCTTGATAGCGGCAAAGATCTTCCACTGCTGGGGCCGTCCTTGCTGCACCCTCTTTGCATCCCTGACCAACTACAAATGCAGCAACTACTTTGCCCTGATTCCCCCTCCGGGACAGTCACCCAGGGGCGCTCTAGTCCACGATTGGCCCTCTGGTCTTCTTTACGCATTTCCACCCTTTCCCCTCATTCCCCAGTTTCTGAAGAAAGCCCGTTGGTTGAAGAGCAAGGTGATCCTCATAGCACCATGTTGGCCTCGACAGATTTGGTTCCCTTTCCTTTGGCTTCACCTAATAGATCAACCATGGATTCTCCATCCAACCCCGGAGTTGATCTCACATCCACAGAACCTGATTCATCCCAACTTGAACAGCCTGAAGCTTACGGCTTGGCTACTCCAGTTCCCTTGATTGCCAGGCAGAATGATCTTTCTTTACCAATACGTGATATTCTCATTGCTTATCATAAGTCTTCCACTAGAATTACATATCTGAGCAAGTGGAAAAGATTTACATGTTGGCTGAAACCTCTTTTCAGCACCAGTGTCAATAATACTAGACTATCTGGCTGACCTGTTTCAGTCGGGTCTATCGGCCTCTACCATTACAGTTCATTTGGCTGCAATTTCTAATTTTCATGAGGGTGTCCAAGATTCCTCTCTTATGTCCCATAAATTGTGCAAGGCCTTCATAAAAGGTGTGAATCATATGAAGCCACCTTTTAGAGAACCTATTGAACCATGGGATTTATCATTAATTCTACAAGCTGTGACAATGTCACCTGTCGAACCAGCCTCTTCTTGCGACCTCAAGTATCAGTCATGGAAAACCTTGTCTTTGGTCGCTATTACTTCTGCCAGCCGTATTTCTGAACTTCAAGCTTTATGTATCAAGAGTCCATACTTGATTTTTCATAGAGAGAGAGTGTCTCTGAGAACTAATCTGTCATTTCTGCCTAAAGTGATCTCTGAAATGTCCATTAATCAAGCCATTGAATTGCCAGTTTTCTTTCCCAATCATTCAAACAGAGGAGAGTATTGCCTACATACCCTAGATATACACAGGCAAATCCATTTTTACTTAAACAGGACTAAACCTTTTCGTAAATATGACCAGTTATTTTTGGCCTTTTCTGGACCTAGATTAAGATCTGCTGTTGCTAAGGTCACATTAGCTAGATGGTTGAAGGACTGTGTGACCTTTATTTATACACAACGTAATATCTCGTTGCCTACTACCATGAAAGCTCATTCAACAAGGTCAGTGGCAACTTCTGCTGCCTTCCATGCCAGAGCTTCTTGCATGATATCTGTGCAGCTGCTACTTGGGCTACTTCCTCATACCTTCATCAGTCATTACAAATTGGATTTGGCCTGCAGGGGAAGAGCATCTTTTGGTTCTATGGTGCTCAGGAATGTTCTCTCATGAGAGCCTCCCAGGAATAGAGGTAGCTGGGGACTCTATCCCATGCGTAAGGAATGAACGAGGATTAACAATAGCAGATAAAGAAATTATGTCTTTCCGTAACGTTCCATCTGTATTGTTGATCCTCGTTCAATCATTACGACCCTCCCTCCTTCCCCCTCCTGTGGTTTCTAGTGGATTTCACCATCCGGTTCTCTTAGGTGATTTGACCAGAGGTAGCCTCTACCTTCTTTGACTTGCAAACTCAATCTGAGGTAACATGGAGAGGGGGATTGTGGTTAAGAGTTTAGCTCGAAAGTTTGAAGCTGACGTGAGCTTGGAAAATGGCTGGCTCAGTTCTGAGCTCGGAGCCGTTACCCATGAGTAATGACTGAACAAGGATCAACAATACAGATGGAACATTATGGTAAGATATAACTTCTTTTTATATGTCTTTAATTTTTAGGATGGCTTACAGGTTCACTGTTAAGGAAGAGTATTATTTTTTTCTCCTATTGTTAACCAGGTATGTGTCTGTTCAGGATGCTCATACACGTAGTCTTTACTCCGGGCCAAGTTGTTGTGTAAAGATGTCAATACCTTTAGCAAGAAGTTAGGTGCGCCATCTGGGCCGGGGGTTTTCCAGTCAGAGCTTTTCTTAGTTGTGTTACAATTTCTTTCTCTGGGCATTACTTCAGCCCATTTCATATTCTCTCCATTTTAACTCTTTAGTGTTTCTTGCAAATTTTTTATCCATTCAGCACATTTGTTTTGGTTCACAGGGTCTTCATAAATATTTATCCAAAATGTGCCTTATTTCATCTTTTTTGATGGTCTTTCAGTTCCTTTTGGTTTGTTTCCTGGTTCTGTATAAAACTTTGTTGGATCATCAATGAATTGCTTATTTTGTACCTTTCTTTTATATTTATCAGCATATCTTCTAAATTTTCAGCTTGTGCTGATATCTTTAATTTATTATTTTGAATAGTGTATGATAGATCCTAGTCTGTTCTGCTACTATGTGCAGCTTTTCTCATGTCTATCTTTCCAAGTATTTTGTTCTGTTCCTGTATCTGTATTATCTAACAGTGAAACTTCTTGTCTTAATTTGCTTTATAGTTTTTCTGTTTCATGATTCCATGATGGCATTTTATTTCTTCCTTTCTTTACCCTTATTACTCTTTACTTTTGTGCTAAGACTTTACCTATTAGTTTAGCTGCACAGTAATATGTCCTAGTTACTTTTATTATATCACATGAATTTCTGTTAATTGTCTTGATTACTGTGTTCATTTCTTTTATCAAACTTCTAACATTTTAGGTCTTATTTACTTTCTGTAATCTACTTCTTTCATTGATCTTGATATGTCTGTCTGTATTAAATCAAGCAACTCTTCCCTTCGCTCATTTTCTTCTAAACTGGATGTACATTCTTTATTCTCTGTTTCCTGCAAGCATTATACAGAAAGTTTCAGAATGCCTTCCCATGTCATTTCCTCTGCATCCTGCTTCACTCATTGCTCCTTCATATGGGAACTCACTGGCCCATCACTCCATACCATTGCCTGTGTCAGAGTTCCATTGTTTTCTGCTCCTTCACTTGCTGTGCAATTCCAGTTGAACTTCTGCACTGTTTTTCTGCTGCAAATTCCAGAGCGTCATCATGTGGCAAGATCAGACGCTTCCCGTTCACCTCTTTCTCCTTAATTTGGGGACTCATTGTTTCATCATGCTGTGATGCTACCTGAGTTGGATTTTCTACACTAAATCCTTCGGTTCACAGATAATCCATTAGTTCAGTTTCTGTTTCTTTAACTTTTCCATTACTAATACTCTCTTCTTCTTTCCCCCTTTGTTTTCTTATTTTTTTTTTTGTATTGTGAAATTTTCTATATCCGGGTGCCTGTGCTTGTATTTTTCTTCAAATATCTTTGGTATTGCCTGTTTTTGCATTGATTAGATGTTCTTCTTCTTTCACTGTTGCAGTCATCACATTTGGGTTATCTGCTTGCAGGTAGCCCTCAAGTCACCCTGATTATCAAAGTCTTGGCTCCTGCATCGGTTGCTGTCTGATCTTCCATGATGTCAGGTAGTCAGGGGTATAAAGCATGCAGCCAATGCCATTACATCAGTCTTTCATGCCGTGCGGTGCCCAAAGCAGAAGCAGTTCGCAAGTGCCGGTCGGCCGACTCCTGAAATTTTCATTTTCGAGTTTCAGATCCGAAGTCCTCAACAAAGCTAAGTACCCCGTTGGGGAAACTTTTTCTTGCTCTAAACCGATGTCAGTAAAAGTTAACAATTGTATTTCTTGTGGAAAGTAAATACCTCATAAAGATTTCCATTCGTACTGCATTCCTTGCTTAGTCCCAGACCACGACGTCCCTCGCTGTCAGTTTTGTGCCTTATTCAAACCTCAAACTATTTGTTGTCGGTTCCTTTTCCTATTTAAATATTTTGGTACTCTGTTCAATTATCCAGAAATGGCTTTGGTAAGCCACCCGACTACCGACATTCCGAAAAAACGCAAAGATAAAGACAGAGACAGGCCACCTAGGTCCAAAGCTGCCGACTATGCTTCTCCTAAGCTAGTCGCCTGTTCGCCGATACTCAGTGAGGCACTTTTGCAGCCCCTTATACCCGCTACTTCAGATTCACAGGCCTCTACTGAGACCCATTCGGAGTCTGGTATACCGCGAGATGCTTCTTCGACTATGGAACCTGCAGATGTCTCTACCTTGGATGGGTCCGGAGCCGCTGTGCAGGCACCGGCTTCTGAGGGTGTATTCAGGCCTACTGACTTGCATATTAAACCGCCATCTTCTTCTTCAAGGCCTAAATCTCGATCCACTACTAGAAACCGACGCCCAGACCGCATGGTCAGGCCCCTATGCCTAAAAAAAACAAATAAGAATGGCTGAAGACCTTATTACTGTAATCAGGGGAAGCCACCCTTCTCCCCTCTGAGAGACCTAGAAATGATTTTCCTTCTGATTCTTATGATCAGGATTCTGATATTTCTGTTGACCAAGAGTTACCCTTATCTACCTATGAGGATTCTGACGCAGATTACTTCATTCCCTGTGCTTCCCCTCCAGAGGATTTCACTTTTGGTGAAACTTTGCATACTCTTAGAGAACATTTCTGTTGGGAAAGCCAGGATTACTCTGACTTCAAAGAGAGGCTTAGGGAATTCTTACTCCTACCTCAACATATAGGCCTTTAGCTATCCCTCCTGTACTGGACATTGTAGATGGTGCCTTCTTGGAATCTAGACTGGCCCCTGACACTTTACCCCTGGCTCCCAGAAAACCTGACAGGTATTACGAGTACCTGACTCTCACATGTTCCTCTTTAAGAATCCTACTGCAGATCCTGAGACCATTTCACAGGGACTCAAAGGCATTAAGGTTACTACTGCCAAAAACCCTACCCCCTCTGACAGAGATTCCAAGGCCCTGGACAGATGGAGTAAGAAGGTTTGCACTTCTGCAACTTTGGCCATTAGGACCTTAAACTGCCAGTTTCATATGTTAAAGTATCAGCAGCATATTATTGGATTGCTTAAACAGAAAATGATGTTTATTCCTGGTTGTGCTGAACGTAAAAAATTACAGGATTTAATGCATTCTGCTGAACAAGTTGGAAAACATACTTTGCAATGTGGTTTTGATTCATTAGCGGCATCTTGCAGGGCTGCTGTCACTGGGTCTGTACTTAGAAAGCATGCTTGGCTTAAGGAGCAATCTTTGCCAGATCATTAAAGCTAAATTACTAGATGTTTCCTTAAATCAAGACCACCTGTTTGGCAACCAAGTAGAAGAAGTACTTAAAAAGATGGAGGAAAAAGCTAAATCTATGCAAACTGTTAAAGATTTCCTGCAAGTACAGCCTCCCAGATTTATTTGGCACCAGTCTTCAAAGAATTGGTCCTTTTCTGCCTCTTCCAGGCCTTCTCAGTCCAAACCCAGAACAAGCAGACCTCCCAGGCTTCAGTCTCAAGGTACTAACAGTCCTAAGCAGTGGGGGGCTCCCACTTCCAAAGTTGGAAGTAGTAAGACACCCCCTATGGTAAACTGTCACAATGACTTAACTTTAAACCTTCCAAGCCCTGCTCAACTGACTGTTCCTTTAGGGGGAAAGATCGCCCTGCATGCAAAAAACTGGGAGCTCATTACCCAAGATAAATGTTTTTTTAAGTATAGTTTCCCCAAGGATGCAGATTCCACTTCCACTCCTTACCAACCCCAAACAGTTGATTAGACCCTACCCCCAAATCAGTGGGCAGAGGCTCAAAAGCAGGTTCTCTCTCTTCTAAACATCAAGGCTATTCAACCTGTCCCAGAAGAAGAATGGGGGCAATGTTTTTACTAAAGACTTTTCCTGGTTCCCAGAAAAGACAGTTCATGGCATCCTATCTTGGTCCTGTCTATCCTAAACACCTTTTTGGTAATCCCAAAACTCAAAATGCTAACTCTTCATCAGCTGCTTCCCATGCTAGGCAAAAATGCCTGGTTGGCAACACTCGATTTAAAGGAAGCCTACCTGCACATCCCAATCAGGGAATCTTGCAGAAGATACCTACGCTTCAGAGCAGGCTACATGCACCATCAGTTCTCTGCACTGTCCTTTGGCTTATCTACAGTGCCCAGGTTATTCACAGAGTGCCTAGCTCCAGTCATTGTGTTTTGCAGGCAAAGAAATATTCAGATATACCCATACCTGGACGATTGTCTAATTCAGGTGGAAAGCCAGGACATACTTTTAAATCATCTGGCATTTGTAAAGAAATTACTGGCTTCCCTAGGGTGCACCATAAACGAAAAGAAATCACATCTTGTACCCTGCCAACCAATTGTATTCCTGGGAGCAAGCTTGAATACAACTTCCCAGATGGCCTACCTCACGCCAGAGAAACAAGTTTATTTGACAGCCTACTTCAAACTACTGGCCACAAAGACCCAGCTATCTGCAAGGAAAATACTGCAAGCTGTGGGGTTCATGGCCTGTTGCATTCTACTAATTCCATATGCAAGACTGCATATGAGGAAACTACAATGGTATCTAAAAGGCCTATGGTGTCAACATTCTCAGGACCTAGACTCAATGATTCCTATCATCCCTTGTCTAAAGACAGAGCTCCATTGGTGGGCAGAGGCCTGCCACCACAACAAGGGACTGCCATTCACTCTACCCCCTGCCGCCCAAACCCTAACAACAGACTCATCAGACTATGCATGGGAGGCTCACTTGGCAGGGAAGTGCATTCAGGGCAAATGGAACCCGAGTCAAATGCACCTGCATATCGGTGAAAAATAAGTGTTAGCTGTACGGAATGCTCTGACAGCCTTCAAGGACCGCATTCTTCCAGAGCAATTATTGGTAAAGACGGACAACACCACTGTTATGTGGTACATAAACAAGCAGGGGGGAACCCACTCATACCCTCTCTGCAGACTAGCCATGGCTCTGTGGAACATAGCCTTGAGCTACCAAGTGCACCTACAAGCTCAGTTCTTGCCAGGCAAGCTAAATACACTGGCAGACGATCTAAGCAGAAATCTCATGGACCCACACGAGTGGAAACTGGAACCAAAGATATTCAACATGTTGAGAAACAAATGGGGGAGCCCAGAGATAGACCTGTTTGCCTCCCCTCAGAACTACCAATTTGACAAATTCTGCACAAGGGCTCCCCACAGACAAGCTTGGAAAGTGGATGCCCTGTCCTTCACCTGGAAAAACCTGTCAGTTTATGCCTTTCCCCCTCTGCGTCTCCTCTCCAAAGTGCTACTAAAGATCAAACGAGACAAACCAAGATCAATGCTGATTGCACCAGACTGGCCATGCCAACACTGGTACCCCCCTCTTGCACAGTCTGTCACTGCTGGATCCATGGCATCTACCTCAGACTCCTGCCCTGCTGTCCCAGCAGGAGTGCCAGATTTTGCACCCACAGCTTCAAACCCTGAACCTTGTAGCCTGGCTAATTACCTGATTTCTCTGTTAGCATCCCTCAGTAAGCAAAGTGATGGATGTCATTCTTGAGGCAAGGAGGCCTAGTACTAGAAAATCCTATGCTGAAAAATGGAAAAGATTCAGTTCCTGGAGCCAAACTCGGAATGGGCACAACAGTGCTCAACTGTACCACATATTCTTCAATACTTAACTGAGATGCTTCACAATGGCCTTTCCTTTTCTTCCCATCAAAATTCATACATCGGCCATTTCAGCACAATATAATACAGAGCCACCCCTCTTCTCTCATCCACTGCTGAAGCAATTCCTCAGAGGGGCCAAAACTGTAAGACCACCCAGGAGAGCCCCTACTCCAGCCTGGGACTTTAACTTTGTATTGGAAAAGCTCACTCTACCTCTCTTTTAGCCAGCTGCAAATGCAGAGTTGATATTCCTTTCTTGGAAAACAGCCTTCCTTCTAGCCATCACTTCATCAAGAAGGGTGTCTGAATTACAGGCTCTCATGGCAGTGGAACCTTTCATCATCTTTCATGCGGACAGAGTGTCACTCAGGACCAATCCTTCCCAGTATGGCCCTTAATCAGTCCATTCATTTGCCAACCTTCTTTTCTAATCCACAGAACAAAGGGGAACGAATACTGCATTCCTTGGAAGTGCACAGCCAAGCTTAGATTTTACTTGGACAGGACTAAGCCTCTCAGGAAATGTGAACAGCTGCTGGTTGCATTTGCTGCAGGGGCAGTGGGAAAGGCCATTATAAAGCAAAACATTTTTTTTTCAATGAAAGCAAACCATTTCTAAGTGGATAAGCCATTGCATTCATTTCTGCTATAAGCACCATGGAAAACCTACCCCACAGGGGATAAGACCTCTTTCCAGCAGGGCTGCATCTACCTCTACAGCCTTTCTCAGAGGTGACCCTACCAGGGACATCCTGGAAGCTGCTACCTGGAGTTCTGTGCATACCTTCACAAAGCATTACCACTTTCCAGTTTTTTCTAAATCCAGAGCTGGCTTTGCCACTGCAGTCTTGCAGGGCCCTATAGCTGGTCATAATGCTATTTAATTGCCTCCTCCCATCCTTAGCTTTGGGAATCTACCCAAATGTGATGACTGCAACAGTGAAACACGAAGAACATATAGTACAGTTGTGTACATTTACCATAAATGTAGTCGTTCGAGTGTATTCACTGTTGCAGTCCTGGTTACCTTCCCTCCAGCCCCCTGACTTCTATTGACTATATCTCTATTCTTCTTTACTATGCTTAAAGCTTTCTGGTGTATTTGCTTTTTGTTGGAGGTGTAACCTTGTTTATAATTGCTTCCCATTATGGGGGCACCTGACATCTGGGGCAAGAAAAACTGATGCAATGGCGTCGGCTGCATGCTTTATATAACCCTGATTACCCGACGTCATGGAAGATGTGACAGCAACTGATGCAGGACCCAAGACTTTGATAATCAGGCCGACTGAGGGCTACCTGCAAGCAGATAACCCAAATGTGATGACTGCAACAGTGAATACACTCTAACATGTACATTTATGGTAAGTGTACACAACTGTACTTTTGCTTTCTCCTTTGCATAAATATTGCACCGTATCAAATCTCTTTATTTTCCATGATGTTCTTCATGTTTCACTGTTGCAGTCATTACATTTGGGTAATCCTTCTGGCAGGTTGCCCTCAATCGGCCTGAATTCCAGAGTACTGGGTCCTGCGTCGGCTGCTGTCGCCCCTTCCCTGATGTCAGGTCGTCAGGGGTATAAAAGATGTGGCAGATGCTATTTTCTTTAGTCTTTCTTGCCCCGCGGTGCCCGAAGCAGAAGCAGTTTGCAAGTGCCGGTCGGCTGACTCCTGAGATTTTCGTGTTCGAGTTTCAGATCCGAAGTCTTAAATAAAGCTAAGTACCCCGTTGGGGAAACTTTTTTGTTGCTCCAGACCAATGTCAGAAAAAGTTAATAATTGTATTTCTTGTGGTAAGCAAATACCTCTTAAGGATTTTCATTCTTAATGTATTCCTTGCCTAGGCCCTGATGACAATGTGCCTGGTTGTCGGTTTTGTGCTAGATTTAGCCAACACACTATTAAGCGTCGGTATGATTTTGCTTTTAACTACTTTGGCCGCCTATTCAGTTATCCAAAAATGTCGTCGGATAGCCATCCGACTACTGGAGTTCATAAAAGATGCAAAGAAAAAGGGAGAGACAGACAGCCAAGGCCCAAAACTGACAACAAAGCTTCTCCCAAGCCAGTCGCCAGTTCTCAGTGAGGCGCTTTCGCAGCCCCTGATGCCCGCTACTTTAGAGTTGCAGCGCACTACCGACTCCCACGTGTAATCGGCCATGCTGCTGGAAACTCAAGGTATTGGAGTCTCGGATACTATTCCTTCAGATGGGTCCGGAGCCGCTGAGCAGGCACTAGCTTCTGAGGGTGTATTGAGACCTAAACATCTTTATATTAAACCAACTTCAGCTTCAAAGGCAAATACTACAGCACCTTCTGAAGCAAAGAAACAAACTCAAGAGCCACGTGGACAGGCCTCTATGCCCAAAAAACAGATGCTCAAAATGGCCGAAGACTTAATTACCTTGATCAGGGGTCCCCATCCCCCTCCTGATAAGAGGCCTAGGCAAGAGGACTGACTATGAATCTTCAGATCAGATTTCAATTTCTACTGATTCCTCTACTGATCAGGAATATTCTCTTCCCCCTATGAGGATTCTGATGCTGAAGAATCTCTTCCTTCAGCTTCTCCTCCAGAGGACTATTCTTTTGGGGAAACCTTGCATACCATGAGGGAGCATTTCCACTGGGAGAGCCAAGATTTTTCAGAATCTAAAAAGAGGCTCAGGGATTTTCTTTTACTACCTCAACACAGGCCACTAGCCATTCCACCTGTGTTGGACATTGTAGTTGATGTCTTTTCGGAGTCTAGTCTTACCCCTGACTCCTTACCTCCAGCTCCTATTAAGCCTGACAGATATTACAGGGTTCCTGACTCTCATAAATTCCTTTTTAAAAACCCTGCTGCAGATCCAGAAACTATTTCACAGGGTCCCAAGGAAGTTAAGGCTTCCGCTGCAAAAAACCCTACCCCCTTTGACAGGGATTCTAGGGCACTGGACAGATGGGAAAAAATGTATACACATCTGCTACCTTGGCTATAAGGGCCTTAAACTGTCAGTTTCATATGCTCAAATATCAGCAACATGTCATGGCATTGCTTAAACAGAAAATGTTAAAATCTGAATGTGCAGAAAACAAGGAAATGCAGGATTTATTGCATGCAGCTGAACAAGTTGGAAAGCATACTTTGCAGTGTGGTTTTGATTCTTTGGAAGCCTCCTGCAGGGCTGCAGTTATGGGTTCTGTAATTAGGCATGCTTGGTTAAAGGAACAAAATCTGCCTGATCATGTCAAAGTAAAATTATTGGATGCATCCTTACAGCATGATACTTTATTTGGTGTTAAGGCAGAAGAGGTGTTAAAGAAAATGGAGGACAAGACGCCAGACGCCCTAGAGGCAGATCCCAGGCGCAAGGTTCATACAGGTCAAAGCAGTGGGGTGCCTCTACCTCCAAAGTTGGAGAAGACAAATCTCAACCATACAAGAAACAGTCCCAATGACTTCCCCCTGCCTGCACCAAGCACTTATCTCCTGACAGCACCCTTAGGGGGAAAATTATCACTTTTTTCTCAAAATTGGCACATCATAACCCAGGACAAGTGGGTTCTAAGTATCGTGTCACAAGGCTACAAGTTCCATTTCCATACCCTGCCAAAGCCAAATGGCTGGCCAGATCTGCCCAAAAATCAATGGGCAGAGGCACAAAAACAAGTCTCATCCCTCATGGACATGGGGGCCATTCAACAAGTACCAGAGCAAGAGCAGAGACAAGGATTTTACTCAAGACTGTTCTTGGTACCCAGAAAGGACAAGGCCTGGAGGCCAATACTGGACCTATCTGTTCTGAACACATTTCTGGATATACCAAAATTCAAGATGTTGACTTTGCAGCAGCTTGTGCCCTTGCTGGGCAAGAACGCTTGGCTAGTAACTTTGGATCTAAAAGAGCATACCTGCATGTCCCTATCAGACAAATATGCAAAAGATACCTCAGATTCAAGGCTGGCTCAATGCATTACCAGTTCTCTGCACTGCACTTTGACTTATCTACTGCGCCCAGGGTCTTTACAAAATGCCTGGCACCAGTAATCGCATTTTGCAGACAAAGAGGAATACAGATATATCCTTACTTAGATGACTGTTTAATTCAAGCAAAGAACAAGAACATTCTTCTACAGCATCTGGCGTTTGTGAAAAAACTTCTAACATGTCTAGGGTACACAGTCAATGAAAAGAAATAAAAACTAGTACCCTCTCAAGAGATAATATTCCTGGGTGCAAGCTTAAATACAATGTCCCAGATGGCTTATCTCACGCCAGACAAACAAAGGCAACTGACTACCTATTTCAAAATGATGGCAACAAAGGCTCAGTTATCTGCAAGAAAAATTCTGCAGGCTTTGGGCTTCATGGCATCCTGCATCCTACTAATTCCATATGCAAGACTACATATGAGGAAACTGCAACGGTACCTAAAAAGTGTTTGGACTCAACATTGTCACAACCTGGAAACTATGATTACTCTCATCCCCTGCCTGCAACAGGAGTTTCAGTGGTGGGCAAAGGTTTGTCACCAAAACAAGGGACAACCATTCACATTACCCCCAGACACTAACAACGGATGCATCAGATTATGCCTGGGGGGGCCCACATGGCAGGAAAATGCATTCAGGGCACATCGGTCTCAAACCAAATGCATCTACATATCAATCAAAAAGAGATGCAAGCTGTTCAAAATGCCCTGACAGCCTTCAAGGACCTACTTCATCCAGGACAACTACTAATAAAGACAGACAACACCACGGTCATGTGGTATATAAACAAGCAGGGGGGCACGCATTTTTGCAGACTAGCCATGACTTTGTGGGACACAGCATCGACTTACCAAGTACATCTGCAGTCACAATTCCAGCCAGGAAGGAAAAATACTCTGGCAGACGAACTAAGCAGACATCTCATGGATCCCCATGAATGGCAGCTGAATCTACAAGTCTTCAGCATGATAACAAGGAAATGAGGATGCCTGGACATAGATCTATTTGCCTCCCGGCACAACAATCAACTAAAAAGATTCTGCACAAGGATTTATCACAGACAAGCATGGAAAGTGGACGCTCAGTCTTTCAGCTGGAAAATCCTATCAGTGTATGCCTTTCCCCCACTGCCTCTCCTCCCCAGGGTACTCCTAAAGGTCAGACAGGAGAAGCCAAAGATGATACTAATTGCCCCAGACTGGCCCCACCAGTACTGGTATCCAATACTAAGGAACTTATCTCAATGCCCAGCTTGGACCTTACCTCAAACACCTCTTCTACTGTCCCAGCACAACAGTCAGATCCTGCACAGCCAACTCAGGACTTTAAACCTGGCAGCATGGAGAATAATATAGTCATACAAAACACGCATCTCAGTAAAGCTGTGATGGAGGTAATTTTGGAGGCCAGAAGGCCTAGTACTAGAAAATCTTAGGCTGAAAAATGGAAGAGATTATGTGCTTGGAACCAGGCACAAGGAACTGATACAGCTGTGCCAAATATTCCTCAGATTTTGCAATACTTAACTGAGATGCTGTACAAAGGCTTATCTTTTTCATCTATTAAAATTCACGCCTGTGCCATCTCTGATCATTACAATACAGAGCCACCAATCTTTTCTCATCCCTTATTAAAACAGTACCTCAGAGGAGCCAAAAATGTAAGGCCTCCAAGAAGATCACCAATGCCTGCATGGGACCTCAACTATGTCTTGGAAAAAACTCACCCTGCCTCCTTTTGAGCCAGCTGCTACTGCTGATATATAGTTTTTATCTTGGAAAACAGCTATGCTCCTAGCAATAACTTCCGCAAGGCGAGTTTCAGAGCTACAAGCACTCATGGCTGTGGAACCCTTTATCATTTTGTATCCAGACAGGGTCTCTCTGAGGACAAACCCAACATTTATACCTAAGGTGGTGTCCATTGTGGCTCTTAACCAAACTATTCATCTGCCAACTTTTTATCCAAATCCACAGAACAAAGGGGAGAGACTTCTGCATTCTTTGGACATACACAGACCGCGTAGATTCTACTTGGACAGAACCAAAGCTTTCAGAAAGACAGAGCAGTTACTAGTGGCATATGCTGCAGGATCACAAGGAAAGGCCATCTCAAAGCAGACTATTTCAAAGTGGATAGGCCACTGCATTCATTTCTGCTACTTTCACCATGGCAAGCCAGTGCCTAAGGGCATTAGGCCACATTCAACCAGAGCTGCAGCCACTTCAGCAGCTTTTCTCAGAGGAGTACCAACCAAGGACATTTTAGAGGCTGCTACTTGGAGTTCAGTGCTCACCTTTACAAAGCACTGTCATCTCCTACTCTACTCTAAATCCAGGGCAGGCTTTGCCAGTGCAGTTCTGCAGGGCCTCATAGCCGCTCATAATGTTGTTTAGCTCCATCTCCAGCCTCCCAACCTTAGCTTTGGGACTCTACCCAAATGTAATGACTGCAACAGTGAAACACGAAGAACATAGTACAATTGTGTACACTTACCATAAATGTAGATATTCAAGTGTATTCACTGTTGCAGTCCAGGTTACCCACCTGCCCATCCCCCTTTCTTCTGATGGAACCTATCTTTCCTTCCTTATCTATACAACCTATGTGGTGTATTTGCTTGCAGATGAAGGTAAAGTTTATATTGGTGCATATATATATATCAATTTTAGCTACCCTTTTAGGGGGCACCTGACATCTGGGACAAGAAAAACTAAAGAAAATGGCGTCGGCCACATCTTTTATACCCCTGACGACCCGACGTTAGGGAAGGGGTGACAGCAGCCAACACAGGACCCAGGACTTTGGAATTCAGGCCGACTGAGGGCAACCTGCCAGCAGGATTACCCAAGTGTAATGACTGCAACAGTGAATACACTCGTACATCTACATTTATGGTAAGTGTACACAACTGTACTTTTCTTCTTGAGATTTCTCCCACTCATAGGTTCATAGGTAGGTACTAGGCTATCTGCCCGAAGGCATTTATAAGCCTAGCCAGAATGTGTTGGCTTTCGCTGCCCCCTTAGATTAGTTCCCTGTGCCTCTGTCCAGTAGAGCCACTGAAATGATCCCCGGTGTAAACTTTGATGTTTTGTAGTCCAATCTCACCTACATTCTTACCCGTGGGTTTGGAGCTGAACCTCGGCTCCGACTCGGCCATACTCTAGCTGGAAGTCTTTCAATTGGCTGGGCTAAGAGGTATCCCATGCAGCACTGCTCCCTTTCCCCAGATCTCGTTTTTCGCTCGTAAAGCTGAGATGTGGTCTCGCTCTTGGCTGTGGCTAAGTATAACTTTTTGTCTTCTTGACTAAATTTTTGACTAAAAATTTGATTCAAAAGCTATTTTCATAGCTATCTGTTTGTGTTGTTGCTTTGTGGAAGCATTTTTTGTACGGCCTTTGTGGCATTTGTCTACTTTTTGTCTGGTATCCCATCAGCTATCTTCCAACGGGCTAGGCCCATTTTAGTTAGAGGACCTAGTCCTCCCTTGGTTATCTGTTTTTCCCCTTCTGTGCTCGTTTTTGTTTTAGGTACCTACCCCCTCTGGGCTAGGGCCGTTTAAATTAGAGGACCTAGTCCTTTTCCATTGTTTTTCTGTCAGGACCGTTTGAGTTAGAGGTCCTTGTTTAGTGTCTGTAGCTATTAGTTTAGTTCCCGCGCTTGTTGCTGGTGTCTTTTACTGTTGTGTTGTGTTAGTATCCTGCCGACCATGTCTAAGGATACAAAAGAACATAAGCCTTTGGGCTTTAGGAAATGTAGTAAATGTGGGTACAAGATGTCCATTACTGATGGGCACTCTGTGTGTGTGTTTATTGTTTGCGAGCTGTACACCTATAGGAGTCTTGTTCGTTCTGTCACGCATTCAGCCCTCGAGTTCTTCAAAAAAGGAAGAACAAACTAATTCTGAAAGGACTACTGAAACCCTCTTTTGAAGAAGATTTGGAGAGGTCTTCTAGTGCTAAGTCCTCTCCCTCTAAAAGAGAGAAAACATCTAAAGCAAAAAAATGATCTCTGGCTCCGTCTGTCTTATCGGAGCCTCCGGAGAAAGTTACTAAGTCTACTGTGGCATCCTCGGCTCCACTGTCTTCGGTGCCGAAGGAAGCTTGTCAACCGACAGAACTTACATCGGCTTCCAGCCTCTCGGAGCCGGTGTCGGAGATACTAGTTCGGAACTGGTCCCCAGTTTTGAACTGGTTTCTCCTCCTCACAGGTCTCCTTCAGAGAGGAGGTCTAGATCTCCTACCTTGTCCTCTAGGTCCTCCAGGACACTCTCGGATGTGGATAGAGTGGTACAGAGACTGCTTCAATCACAACTAAATTGCTTTTGACTCCATCCCAGTCTGCTCCGGAGCCCGTCACCCATCCTTCATCGATACCTCCTCTGAGCAAATCTCTGCCTTCGGAGCCAGAGTGGTCGGCGCCATTTGATGCTTCTAAGTCGTCTCCGATAGCCCATCCTGGCTTATCGGCTCCAATCTCGTCTCCATCCCCTTAGGCTCCGTTCACGGGGTCCAGGACTCGTGGTTCCTCGGTTGGACCCGAGGGGGAGGTCTCTAGATGCTCTTTGGCTCCTAGCCTCCCTCTCGATGCTTCGGCTTCGGACCTTGCCCCTTCTGCTCCGAGGTCTTCCATGGTTGGTCGATCCTCGGAGCCGGGGAGACCAGCTTTCGAGGTCATGCGGAGCGTGCTGGCCAGGTCCTCAGCTGCATCATACAGTACTGACACTCTACCCCCTCCAGCTGCAGTATCAGTCTCTGATTGCCCATTATCCTTGGACAGAGGAGACCCAAGGCCTCAGGATATCTCCATGAGTGGTCCCAGATTTCTGATGACCCCCCCAGAGTTTTTGCCTGAGGAGCCACCTAGAAAAAGAATGTGCAAGAGGAAGCACATAGAATCCCAGGAAGAGTTTCTCACATCGGACACCGACCTCGAGGAATCAGAGTCCCCCAAGTCATCCTCTGAGGATATCTCTTTCTCTGATATCCTAGAGATCTTGAAACAGAGAGGCGACTGGCCCTCTAAACCCCCCCTCTGAGGAGGAGTCGGTGTTCCTGAAGGCCTTTGGGGCTCAGCCCTCCACCTCCTGGGTCTCTCCACTCTTCGAACTCCTGGATCTAGTTTGTCGGAGGGTGTAGGAAACCCCTGACACTGTGGAACCACTTCCCAGGAGACCCAACAAATTTCTGTCCGCCCCCTCTGACGAAGAGTTTCTCATGAAGGGCGTCCCAGTAGATGCCATGGTGGTGGCAGCGGCCACCAAGAAGGAACTGGCTGAGACTTCCTCTACCGTCCAGCCCCCTAACACGGAGTCCAGGACCATGGACCGGTATGGGAAGCGTATGTTTTCTTCAGCGGCATTTACACTGTGGTCGCTGAAATACTTGTCATATTTTACACGGCTCCAAAGAGATCTCCTGAAAGAGCTGGGAGATGCTCTGCAGGGTAACGTTTCTGACGCAGTGGCTCAGAAAGTCAACTCTCAGATGTCTACCCTAAATTCTATTGCTAACTCCTCCATGAGGCTGATCTCTTATGCAGCCAAAGGAGCGAGTAGGGCAGTGAGCTCCGGAGTTTCTCTCAGAAGGCACTCCTGGATGCGTCTCTGTAATTTCACGGAGGCCTTCAAGTCTACATTCACGAACGCCCCGTTTGATGGTTCCTCGTTCGGAATCAAGGTGAAAGACACTCTCACTAGGTGCGAGCAAGGGGGAAAAACTCTGTCTGCCGTGGGAGTCCGTTTTTCCATGCCTTCTAGACCTTATCCCAAGGTCCAGAAGAGTGGGAAAATGTGGTTCAAGAAATCACAGAGGTTTTCTTATGATGCACAAAGTGATTCCCTCTCCAGAGGCAGGGGAGGGGAGATAATTCAGGTAGACGCCACCCTAGAGGCAGAGGAGGCCCTCGTAACCAGGGAGACAATGATTCCTTTCGTGGTTCTCCCTACCAGCGCTCCTGATGGGAGGCCCGACTGCACTTTTCCGAAGCCAGTCGGGGGTCGCATTTCACTATACCCAGAAGCCTGGCAAGACATCACCCAGGACCAGTGGGTATTAAAAATAATTTCCGGAGGATATCACATCCCCCCCCCCCCCGATCAAAAGAATCCCAGATGTTCCACCCAATCAAAGGGATTCTGCAGCTTCAGATGTTATAACGCTGCTAGAAAAAAGAGCCATCCAGTATGTCCCCTCATACCAGATCAGATTAGGGACTTACTCCAGATTCTTTTTGGTGCCGAAAAGAACAGGGGACCTGAGACCCATCTTGGATCTCAGCCGCTTGAACGTCCACGTGAAGAAGTCCAAGTTCCGAATGGTCATGTTGAAATCTATTCTCCCATTGTTGGGAAAAGAAGTGTGGATGTGCTCCATCCACCTCAAGGATGCTTACTACCACATAAAGATGGACAGAGCATCTAGAAGTCATCTACGCTTCCGGCTTGGAGCCAGTCATTTTCAGTTTCGTGCCCTGCCCTTTGGTCCCACCACAGCCCCCAGGGTGTTCACCAAATGTATGGCAGTAGTGACGGCTCTCTTGAGACGTCAGGGATTCCAAGTGTTTCTGTACCTGGATGACTGGCTCCTTTCTGCCACCACCAGGCATCTACTACTACAGACCAGAGACTCTACTATCAAGCTGTGTCTGCAATTGGTATCACTCTAAACTGGGAAAAGTCTGCCTTGTTGCCCTCGCAGTGTGTCACCTTTATAGGCGCCGAGTTAGACACTGTGCTCATGAGGACGTTTTTACCACAGGAAAGTATTCAAGTTTTGCAACAACAAGTATACGTGTTGCTCCCTCACAAAATAGTGAAGGCAAAAACAGTTCTCAAATTGTTAGGGACTATGGCTGCAACAATTATGCTGGTTCCTCTTTCGAGGCTTCACATGAGGCTCCTTCAGTGGATGCTTTTTACCCAGTGGTCTCTACAGCATCTTCCGCTTTTTCATCTCATAATCATCACAGACAGGTGCAAGCAAGATCTACGCTGGTGGCTTCACCCCAGCAACCTCAATGCGGGAAAACCCTTCGTCCCATCCCCTCCTGTTGCCACAGTGACCACGGATACCTCCCAGATGGGGTGGGGGGCATTATCTCAGCAGGATGGTCCAAGGCACTTGGCAAGAACACGAGATACATCTGCATATCACTGTCTTGGAGATGAGAGCAGTGCTACTAGTGTTGCGAGCACCTCAGAGCTTTCTTCCTCTCGGGACAATTGCGATCCACTCAGACAATATGTCGGTGGTATGGTATCTGAACAAACAGGGAGGAACCAAGTCGTATCCCCTTTGCAGAGGGGCCATTCGAGTATGGCAGTGTCTTCCCAACGTTTTCTTGTAGCAACACGCATTCCGAGAAAGTCCAGCGTGATCGCCGACAAGTTGAGCAGAGCTATTCTGATGCCTCACGAGTGATCCCTGAACAGTCAAGTTGCGGAGCAGATTTTCCGCATATGGGGTCAGCCTTGCTGCGATCTATTTGCCAGTCCCCTCAATACCAAGTGCAGCAGCTACTTCACCCTTATCCCCCCTCTGGGGGCGTCTCCCTGGGTCGCTCTAGTTCACAATTGGCCCTCCGGTCTACTTTATGCCTTCCCTCCTATTCCTCTGTTGACAAAGGTTATTCAGAAAGCACAGTCCTTGGGAAGCAGAATAATTCTGATAGCTCCACACTGGCCTCATCAAATTTCGTCCCCTTTCTCCATTCTTATCTCATGGATACCCCCTGGATTCTGGACCCACAGCCAGATCTTCTGACTCATAATTCAGGGCAGTTCCATCCTTCTCTTCAGACCCTCTGGTTGACAGCCTGGCTACTTCACTTCCAGCACTAGTCAGACTTCATCATTTTCCTCCAGAAGTGATACATATTCTATCATAAGCCTTCGACTAGAAAGATTTATTCCAGTAAATGAAAAAGATTCTCCATCTGGGCTCAGGCGAGACAAATTGATCCTTATACAGCTCCAATTTCTTCAGTTCTGGAATTTCTCTACATGTTTTTCAGTCAGGGGGCAGCAGCCACGACCATTAAAGTACAGTTGGCCGCTATTTCCACTTTTCACGTCGCTAATGAACCCAGCCTAATGGCGCATAGACTATGTAAGACATTCTTGAAAGGCACTATACTGCTTCGCCCTCCAATCTTCGACCTAGTCATGCCTTGGGACCTAAATTTTGTGGTACAATGTCTCATCTCTTCCCCTTTGAGCCTGCAGCTACTTGTGAATTAAAATGTTTGACTTGGAAAACTATCTTTTTGGTAGCCGTCACTTAAGCTAAACGTGTCTCGGAGCTCTGAGCTTTATCTATCAGACTGCCTTACTTGATTTTCACAGGGACAGGGTTTCCCTCAGACCAAACCCTTCCTTTATGCCAAAAGTGGCTTCGGTTAGTAATCTCAACCAATCCATTGAACTGCCCATATTTTTTCCAGAGTTCTCTAATAGGGCAGAATTTAAATTTCACCAACTGGATGTTCACAGGCAGTTGCATTTTTATCTGTATAGAACGAGGGATCTTAGAAAATCGGATCAGCTATTTGTTGAATTTTCAGATAAGATTGGGTCTCCTGTTTCCAAAGTGACCTTGTCTAGATGGGTCTCTAGTTGTAGTTCCTTCATTTATGCCTCAGGTGGTAAGGATTTACCATTTAGAGTGAAGGCTCATTTTACCCATTCTATGTCTACCTCTACAGCATTTCAGGCCAGGATGTCTATGGATGATATTTGTGCTGCAGCTACATGGGCGTCTCCTCACAACTTTATTACTCACTACAAATTGGATTTGGTATCCAGAGGCAGATCTTCCTTTGGTTCCACAGTGCTCAGGAGAATTTTCCACTGAGCCTCCCAGGGTTCAGGTGCTAGGGACGCTGTCCCACGGGTAAGAATGTAGGCGAGAATTGGACTACATAACATCAAGAAGTTATGTACTCACCATAACTTTCGATGTATTTAGTTCATCACACCTCACATTCTTACTTACCCTCCCGCCTTCCCCCATCCTGGAGGACCTAGAGGTCAGTTCTGGTTTCAGTACTCCTTTTATTATTGGAATGTTGTTTCTTTCTCTATGTGTTATGTGTATGGGGGGAGAGTGATAGAGTGATTTAGTGATTGAGCTTGCAGCAAACAAGATCTGGGGAAAGGGAGCAGTGCAGCATGGGATATCTCTTAGCCCAGCCAATTGAAAGACTTCGAGCTAGAGTATGGCCGAGTTGGAGCCGAGGTTTGGCTCCGAAACCACAGGTAAGAATGTGAGGCGAGATGGACTACATACATCGAATGTTATGGTGAGTACATAACTTCTTGTTTCCCATCCACTTATCAAGGTTTCTCTTGAAGAGTGCTAGTGAGGTGCTCTGCCTAATGTAGATTGGAATCTTGTTCCAAAGCATGAGAAGTCCCTGGGACAGGAATCTATGCCTCCAGCACGTCCTATTTATTGTTGTGGTGAGGTTTAGATCCCTAGAGTATGTGGCTCGAGGGGATAAGGTTTTCTTTAGATGGAGCATGCCCATCAATTCTGGGTTGGGCATGGCTTTGTATGTCAGGCAGAGATCACCTCTGATCAGGCGGTATGCAACCGAGTACAGCTGGAGTTTCTTCAGTCGAGCTGCATAGGGCATCGTTTTGAGGCCAGTGATCCCCTTGGTGAGGTACTTTTGGGGTCTTTCCAGCTGTTGCAGGTGTTTTGTAAGGTACATCCCAAATGGAGCATTGTACTCTATGATGGGCCTGATGAGTGAAGAGTAGAGGGGCACAATGACTTCTTGATCGAGATGCAAACCCTTTTGTGATTAGATGGGCCACATAGAAGGATTTTCTAACCACTTTGGCAAAGTGATTATCAAAGGAGAGATTACTATTTACTTGGGTCCCCACATCCCTTAAGTTTTCCATATTTAGGGGACTACCACCTATATGGTAGTTTGTGGGTAGTTTATTTCCAAAGGGAATAACTATGCACTTTTTGGCATTTAGCTTGAGGCCATGATTTTGACACCAGGTATCCGTCTCAGTGAGACCCTTTTGGAGGATGTCTGTGTCAGCCGGTGAGTCAATTATAGGCCCTAGTTTGCAGCCGTCTGCGAACTTGGTCAGCCGTAGTCCTCCTGTGCTTGTCTGTACCTCTGAGAAGTATATGCCGAACAGGAGTGGTCCTAGGACTGAGCCCTGGGGAACGCCACTTGTAACCGGTTTAGAGTCAGACCTAGCTCCCGCAACTCTCACCATGTGGGTGCTGTCCGTGAGCCAATTGGCTACCCATCTTGTGACATATAGGGGTTTATGTTCAGGCTGGTGAGCTTGTCTATAATACCAGAATGGAGAATGGTATTGAAGGCCTTTGCGAGGTCTAGGTAGGCTGTGTGTACCACCTTTCCCTCATCTATAGCCTTGGTAACTGTCTTAAAGAAGTCCACCAGGTTTAGAAGACATGATCTGCCTTTAACAAAGCCGAACTGGGTTGGGTCCAGTGTTTGGTGTTTCCCAATGTTTCTTTTAATGAGTTCCATGATGATGCGCTCCATAGCCTTGCAGACCAAGCTAGTCAGGCTTATAGGACGATAGTTCCCGGGGTTTGTTGTGGCTCCACCTTTGTGGAGCGGAATAACTGTTGCCGTGCACCACTCTATGGGTACGTAGCCTGTGGAGAGGCTGAGTTTGAGCAATGTGTTTAGGTGAGGGGTTAATTAGTCTTTGAGCTTGTGTAGGACGCAGCCTGGGACACCGTCCGGTCCCATTGATGTTGTGTTTTTGGCTTTGGAGAGGGCTATTTTAACCTGAGTGTCTCTGATTTCAGGGGCTCTACATTCTTCTGGTATGGTTATGGGCCCTTTTGAGGATGAGAGGGTGGTGAAGTTTGCACTGTACCTGTCTGCCAGGATATTGGCAATATCGGTTTGTTCAGTGTATTTTGTGCCATTCTTCACCAACTCCGAGCAGATCTGAGCATTGCCACTTAGATTCTTGACATAGCTAAAGAATGCCTTGTGGTTATCTTTGGAGTCCTTGGCAAGTTTTCTTTCAAAGCTCGCCTTGGACGATTTTATGAGGGATCGTTGTTTCTTGCTGATACTGATCAGGGATGTCTTCCCTTCTTCAGATATTACTCTTTTCTGTACTAATTTCCTCCTTTTATTGTATAGCTTGTTTATGGCAGGAGTCCACCAGATTTGTTTCCTTTTCTTAGAGGAATGAGTCTTGGTTTTGCTTGGGATAGCACTATACATGCATTCTTGTAGGTGCCCGTAGAATGCATTAGTAAAGGATTTTGCAGCTTGGACAGCGTTATCCTTTAGCGTGGGGGCTTTGAAACTTTCTACCTCCGTCTTAAGTAACGTGAAGTTTGCTTTTGAAAAGTTTTTCTCAGTGGTTTCCTTGTCCGAGGGTGGGAATGTGGATATCCAAAGTGATTCCTTTATGGTCGGATCTAACTAGCAAGGGGTTGACCTCTGGTGTGAAACACCGGTCGCCCATGTTGGTGATGACCAGGTCCAATATGTTGTCACCTCTGGTCGGAGTGTTGATCAGTTGTTCCAGGGTGTTTGTGTTTATAAATTCTAGGAAATGTTGGGTAAGGGAGTTAGTACTTGAGTAGTTCTCCCAGTTAATGTTTGGGTAGTTGAAATCACCCACTTTTAGGGTGTTTGGTAGGACCTTTATGTTACCTAGTGTTTCCAGAAATGCGGAATGGGGGTCCTGGGACATGGTGGGTGATCTGTATCAAGCTACAATTGAAATTGCAGTTTTGCCCGTTGTTAGTTGCACGTGGATAATCTCTGAAGCATCGTGCTTTGCCACTAACCTGGAGGTGTGAGTATCCTTGATGACTATGGATACTCCCCCGCCTTTTGTATTTCGGTCTGGGTTCTGTGGCCAAAATGTATGGTATGAGTTGTAGCCTGGTAGTGCTCTCTGTACCCTTAAACCAGGTTTCTGTTACTGCACATATATCAATTGTCTCCTTACTGAGGAGTGTCTCGAGTGCGTGCATTTTGAGGTTTAGTCTTCTGGCATTGAGTAATGTTACCCTCAGATATTTGTTACTTGTACTATTTACGGCGGTGGGTTTGTCTTTTGAGCCTTGCCTAAAAAAGGCAATATGGGGGTGGCAAGAGCCTCTGCCACTAATCGAAAGCCTAAGGGTGACAGGTGCAAGCCGTCTCTAGCAAAGCAGCGTGGCTTATCGAGCATGCCATCCCAGGCAGACTGACACTGTATCCCCTTAGAATGACACCAGAAACTTTGCCAATTGTTGAAATTGATAATTTTTTCTTTATACTGTGGTATCATTCTTGGTGAGGGCAGGATGCTACTCAGGGTCATACCGGCCTGGGCTAAGTGATCAGAGAGCTCTTCCATGTCTCATTTCATGTAGTCCAGGGAGGTACGGCTCAGGTCATTCACACCAACATGGACAATGACAGAGTCGTATTTGTACTTGTTCTGGAGGGACCTGAGTGGTTGTGTTATGTGGCGGATCCTGGCACCTGACAGGTAGCTAACAGTAATCTTCCCCTTATTCAGCCTAGTGAGTGGGACATCAGTATGCCTGACTATAGAGTCAACTATTACTAATATGTTGGGTATGTTATTTTGCCTTAAGGGCTGTGATTGCGTGGCACACTGGTTTTGTGAATTATGTGTTTCATGGTTTGTGTTGTGGGGTGGAGGTTGCTTGGATGTCTGCTTTGGAGGGCTCTTTTCCTTTTGCAGATTTTTGTTTAGAGCCTCTGAATATGTTTTCTTGTATTTTATGTGTGTTTTTTTACTGGTGCTGGTTTAATGGGTCTGTGTCAGACTGGTGGTGTGATGCCAGTATTGCCCTTCTCCTCTTGACTGTCTGATCCAGTCTTGGGTTGAGAGAGCTTATCCTCCAGTTTGGCTGTATATTCTCGCAAGTATTAGTGTTTGGTGGTAGGAGGAGAGGGTTGTCTGTGTACATGAGGCAGTTGTTACATTGCCTCAAAATGTCCAGATTCACCAGTCAGACTGGAGAGTACACCTGAAACTGCCCTTTGGACATGCCTGGATAGGTACAGTGAACTGTTTTACTGAATGGCTGATAAGGTCGAATAGAGAGCATTGTCCTTCTGTAGTGCTAGGGTTTATAAGTGCTTACTATTAGTTTTGAGCAAGTGCCGGGCTGAGAAATGAATGGCTTGAGTGCTTAAGTTGAAAGTTTGTCTAGTTCCAGGGGAAAAATTGAATAGGAGATTTTGTGGAGCCGGGAATAGTTATACCGTAGATAACCGGTGCTGCCCGGCGCGAAAAACTGGGCAAATGCGGTTTTTATAGCAGGGAAATGAAAGAGATAGAAATTAGCCCAAAATGGCCAATAAACTACTACTTTCTGACCTGAAACCACTCCTCCCGGGACAGATAGGCTGCTCAAAGCTCCCCTCTCTGACAGGTGAACAGAGAAACTTCCTTTTATCCAAGTAAGGTATGGGCAAACACAGAGATCTGTAACACAGCCCTGAATTCAGCACTAACCTTAAAGCTGGTTTAACCAAGCGGTAATAGCCACAAAAACAGGAAACCAAGAGCCAAGAAACTAAACCGGACAGGCAAATAGACGTTCTAATGAGTTTAAACAGCTAAAACAGTTAAAACAGGGTGTAAATAAAAAAATTTATTTACACGCTGTTGAAAACTGGTCTATACTAGCTTAGAAAGGCGGGAAACAAGTATATATTTTTTTCAGAAAATAAAACCGATACAATAAAAAAAACACTTTAAATGCGCATAAAACAATGCTTATTGTTATATATCTCAGTTCAGAGTTGTAGTCAATGCCCCTATTAATAAAGTAGGAAGAAACACAAATACACTAAAAGCAGATGAATAAAGTGCATTTTATGTGTGTGTGTGTGTGTGTGTGTATATATATATATATATATATATATATATATATATATATATATAAATAAAACAATATAAAATGAACAATCTGATTTAAACAAGTTACCCAATTAACCAGAAAAAAACTCAAAACTGTGCTCTGTTCCAGCAGTCTTTATAAGTTCATAGGTTCATACTAGGCTATCTGCCCAAGGGCATTTATAAGCCTAGCCCATAGTTATGTGGCTTTCGCCACCCCTTTAGTTTGAATAAAAACTATGCCTATCATTTTTCTGTGCCTCTGTCAAGCAGTGACACTGAAGTAATCCCTGGGGTATATCTGCGATCTCCCATCCATTGGTCAAGATTCCTCTTGAACAAGGCCAGCGAGGTGCTCTGCCTCACATGTACCGGGATTTTGTTCCACAGCATAGGGAGTCTCTGGGTGATGAATCTGTCCCTCCAGCACGTTCTATTTATAACCGTGTCAAGGTTTAAGTCTCCCGCCCTTGTGGTTCTGAGGGATCTAGATTTTTTGAGGTGAAGCATATTCATCAAATCTGGGTTTGACATGGCCTTATATGTCAGGCACAGGTCACCTCTGAGCAAGCGGTATGAGACTGAATAGAGCTGGAGTTCTTTCAGTCGGGCAGCATAAGACATATTTTTGAGACCCTTTATCCTTTTGGTGAGGAACTTTTGGGGCCTTTCAAGCTGCAGCAGGTGTCTGGTCAGATGCATACCAAATGGGGCATTGTACTCAATCATAGGTCTGAGTGATGAGTACAGGGGGACGATGACCTCCCTTGATCTAGATGTGAATCCCTTCATGATCAGGTGGGCGATATAGAAGGTTTTCCTAACTACTTTAGCAACATGAGTGTCAAACGAAAGGCTACTGTCAACTTGGGTCCCCAGATCCCTGATGACTTTTTCTGTGCTCAGTGGATTGCCACCTATATGGTAGCTAGGGGTAACCTTGTTTTTCCCGAAGGGTATGACTATGCATTTTTTGGCGTTTAACTTCAGGCCATGGCTCTGGCACCAGTTATCCATTTCTGTGAGGCCCTTCTGGAGGATATCTGTGTCAGATGTGTTTTCGACTATGGCCCAGTTTGCAGTCATCTGCAAACTTTGTCAGCCATAACCCTCCTGTGTTTGCTTGTACTTCAGAAAAGTAGATGCCGAACAAGAGTGGACCCAGGACTGAGCCCTGTGGGACACCACTTGTGACAGGCTTTGAGTCTGACATGGCTCCAGCAACTCTGACCCTGTGGGTTCTGTCACTTAGCCAGTTTGCAACCCATCTTGTGATGTATGGGTTTACATTCAAGCTGATGAGTTTTTCGATGATACCTGAGTGGGGTATTGTGTCGAAGGCCTTTGCCAGGTCGAGGTAGGCTGTATGGACTGCCTTTCCCTCATCAATGGCCTTGGTGACTGTCTCGAAAAGTCAACCAAGATTAAGAGGCAGGATCTGCCTTTGACAAAGCCAAACTGGGTTGGATCCAAAGTCTGCAAGTTCCCTATGTCTTTATTTATGAGTTCCATTATGATCCTCTCCATGGCTTTGCAGATAAGGCTTGTCAAGCTAGGGCGGTAAATTCCAGGGTCTGTGGAGGCACCGCCCTTATCAAGTGGGACCACAGTCGCCGTCCGCCACTCCTTGGGTACGTATCCTGAGGTGAGGCTAAGATTAAACAGCTGTCCTAACTGTGGGTTTAATTCCTCGTTTAGTTCATGAAGCACACAGCCGGGGACACCATCCGGTCCCATGGATGCTGTGTTTTTTGCCTTAGTGAGGGCAGTTCTCACCTGGGCGTTGGAGATGTTTGCGGGGCTACAATCCTCTGGAATAGATATCTCTCCTTTTGGGGAGGGGAGAAGTTTGCACTGAACCTGTCAGCCAGTATGTTAGCAATGTGTGTAGGTTCAGTAATTTTCACATCATTTTGAACTAATTCTGAGCATATCTGGGAGTTTCCTCCTAGGTTTCTAAAGCTAAAGAAGGCCTTATGATTGTCTTTTGAGTCCTTGGCGATTTTTCTCTCAAAATTTGCCTTGGATGATTTTATGAGAGCTCTTAGTTTTTTACTTATAATGATCAAAGGTGTCTTACCTTTCAAGGATTTTGCTCTATCTTGTAGTAGCTTCCTCCTTTTGTTGTAGAACTTGTTTATGGCTGGGGTCCACCAGACTGGACGCTTGCCTTTGGTACAGAGAGTCTTAGTTTTGTTTGGGATTGCCTGATCCATGCAGTCCTGTAGGTGCTGGTAGAAGGCATTTGTAAGTGATTCAGCGGTTTGAGTAATGTTTACCACTGGCTCAGGGGCCTTAAAGGAGACCACACTAGTTTTTAGAAGTGTGAAATCGGCTTTTGAGAAGTTTTTCACTGTGGTCTTTTTTGTTTCAGGTGGGGGCGGATGAGGACCTCCAGCGAGATTAGTTTATGATCTGATCTCACCAGTGAGGGGTATAATTGCGGTGTTGAACATTTTGATCCCATGTTCGTGATGATGAGATCAAGTATGTTTTCTCCTCTTGTGGGGATGGTGACTAGTTGTTCCATGGCATTTGAGTTTATGAACTCCAGGAATCTTTGGGTTAGAGTGTTCGGGCTTGAGTAGTGTTCCCAGTCTATATTAGGGTAGTTGAAGTCACCTAGTATGATGGTGTTTGGAGATACATTTATCCCTCCAATGTTTTCAGGAAGGCTATGTGAGGTTCCTGAGTTTGAGAGGGTGGCCTGTAACATGCTACAAATTGCAGAGCAGTCTTGCCTATGGTTAATTGCACCTGGATGGTCTCCGATGCATCGTGCGTTGCCACCAACCTTGAGGTGTGGGTGTCCTTTATGAATATGGACACCCCTCCTTTCTTGGTGTTGTCCGGATTTTGGGGGTGGAACGCATGATATAAGGTGAAACCTGTTAGTGCTGGGGTGCTCTCAGGAGCCTTGAACCAGGTTTCTGTCACAGCACAGACATCGATGTTCTCCATATTGAGAAGGGCCTCGAGTGCGTGCATCTTGAGAGTGAGACTTCTGGCATTGAGCAGCATTACCCTTAGTTTTTTCCTTTTGGTGTTCTAGGGTGGTAGGTTTAGAATTTGAGCCTTGCCTAAAAAGGCACTATGGGGTGGCAAGAGCCTTTGCCAATATCTGGAAGCCCAGGGGTGACAGGTGCAAGCCGTCCCTTGCGAAGCAGCGTGGCTTGTCCAGCATGTCATCCTAGGCAGACAGACATTGGATCCCCTTTGAATGACACCAGAATTTAAGCCAATTATTAAAGCTGATCATCTTATCACTGTATTGTGGCATCATTCTAGGTGAAGGTAGGATACTGCTCAAGGTCAGGGTCATACCTGCCTGGGCTACATAATCAGAGAGCTCCTCGATGTCCCTTTTCATGTAGTTCAAGGAGGTACGTCTCAGGTCGTTGACACCAGCGTGGACAATGACTGAGTCGTACTTGTACCTGCTGTTGAGAGACCTGAGTGCTTGCGTTATGTGGCGGATTCTAGCGCCCGACAGGCAGCTTACTGTGACCTTCTCCTTACTCAGTCTGGTGGCGGGCGCCAGTGTGTCTGACTATGGAATCACTAATGACAAGTGTGTCTGGCATTTTGTTTGGCCTTAAGGGCTGTGACTGTTTGACACTCTGACTGTGTGGTCTATGTGTTGCATGTGTTGGGTCGTGAGGTGGTAGTTGTTTGGGTGTCTGCTTTGGTGGCCTCTGCTGTTTTGGTAAATTTTTGATCAGAGCCTCCTAGTATGTCTTTGTGTGAGTATGTGTATGATTTGAAGTTGTGATGGTACCATGTGTGACTGGGTATGTATTGTGTGTGGTTACCTTCTCCTCCTGTCTGGTCTTGCCAGTCCTATGTTGAGAGAGCTCAGCCTCCAGTTTGGCCGTATAGTTGCATCTCTCGCATGTATTTGTGTTTTGTGGGAGAAGGAGAGGATTGTCTGTGTACATGAGGCAATTGTAACATTGCCTCAATATTCCCAGGTTCACCAGTTGAGCTGGAGAGGACACTAGCAACTGATCCCTCGACATACTAGAAGTAGTAGATAAAGAGACTTTCAAAGGACTCCGGGGGAAGTGGGTTTTAGGCTGGTGGGGTACTATCTATAATAAGAGTGCTTTATCAAGGCTGTAGGAGTAAGTGCTAGGCTTTACAGATAGAGAATAGTCTACTTGGGAATCAAGTAGAGATGAACTTTTCAGTTATAGGATATGCTGGTTAGATCAGCAGTACAGCTCGAGGAAGGTAGTTCTAAGGGAAAATTTGAAGAGTGGAATTTAGATGGCCCGAATAGTTTAACCGCCGCTGCTCTTGTGTGCAACAGTGGCAACTCCGCGCTAGCGTGTTTTATAGCAAGGGGCTGAAGGGAGCTAGGAATTGGCCCAAAACGACCAATGGACTACTTGTTTCTGGCTGAAACTTCACCAAATCGGACAAAAAGGCCGCTCAGTGCTTCCCACTCCCACTGGTAAGCAAAGAAACTTCCCTCCTTCCTAATAAGGCAATGGATCAGTAACAGGAACTAAAAACAAAGACAAGTTCTAACTGCACACTCCCACTAGTAGGGTGCAGGGGAACTTTCTCCTAAAAAGATGGCCTGGATCAGTGCTCAAGTTATACAAACAGAGCTAGATTCAGCAGGCTGGAATCTGGTCCTATGCTACAGCAACAAGGCGCACCAATTTCAGACAGAAACAGTTTGAGTAAGCAGGCGCAATAAGCCTGTGACCAGAAATTCCCTACTCAGAAGGGCAGAATCCAGCCTTTCCTCCCACAAGAGTGCAGACCACAAACCACCTTAATGTAGAATAACTGGCCTGAAGCCCAAGTGCTTAAACCAGAACTAATACACTTTTAGAATAGCAGACACTAAGCTTTCAGTCAGCAATTCCCAGCTTAGAAGGATGTAAGCTACCTGTCCTGCCACAACAGTGCAGACCACAAACCTTCTTAATGTAAAACAGCCGGTATGAAGCCCAAGTGCTTAAACCAAAAGATTTGGATAAAGTAATAGTTACAATTTAATCAGGCTATTACCAAGCAGCAGTAAGTGTATCAGAATAAATAAAATTGAGTACTTTTAAGAAGAGGCAAAAGTCTCCACTTGTTTATCCTTAATTTGAGGATTTATTATTCCATCTTGCTGTAGCATGACCCATGTTAAACTTTCTACACTAAATCCTTCACTTTGTAGGTATTCCATGATTTCATTTTCTATTTGTTTAACTTCTGTTATACTAATCTTGTGTTCTTATTTTTTGTATTGTGAAATTTTCCATATCTAGGCGCCTTTGCCTGTATTTCTCTTCAAATATCTTTGGAGATGCCTTTTTCCTTGTATTGATTAGTTTGGCTTTAGTCTTTGCTTAAATTTTGCACCATATGAAATCTCTTTTTTTCCCATGCCAATATTTTTGTATACCTTTCAAAAAACTCTTGAGTTTTTTTCTTTATATTTTGTTCTTTATATTTTCACACATCTTTTGACACCTCTTTTTCCAGGCAGTACGGAATTTCTTGTCTCTCTAATGCTTTTCATGGGTTTGGTGTACTAACGAGTTTAAGTTTTTTATTTGGTGCTTTTGACAGTTTTTCTTATGCAAGTATTTTTCTTTACTCTAATTTCTGTCTTAATTTTTTTGAATATCTTCTGTCTGGAAAGTTTGGGCTTCTTGCATTTAGAACTTGTACATGTTTGTGTTGTTTGTGTCCTGGTTCAAATGTGAGGAAAACACTCCCTCTGTGTCTGGATTTTGTGCCAACCATGCCTTCAGGCCTAATGGAAACTGCATTGGTGGTTTCCTGTTGTTTAAGGATAACATCTCATCTAGACATATATCCAGAGACCCTCAAACAGAAGTCCTAAGACTTCGGATCTGATGTTGTCCTTTTCATTCTTCCTCACTGATGGGTCTCTGATCCGATATCAGATCTGACTCAGATGCTTTCCAAGACTTTCGGATCCAAGTCTTGAGCTCCTCCCTCTACCCACAACGCACCATGCCTTCCTCAATTCCCCAGATCTCGTTTGCAGCTTGTTGCATCTATACGTGGTTCCAGTCTCGAGCTTGTGGTGTTGGTCTTTTTGTGGAGGTAAGTACTCCTGTTAAAATTTTTTTTGTTTCTATATAGTTCTTTGATTCTTCTTCATTTCTCCTCCCTCCAATTTGTTTTTCACAGAAGTTAGGGACTTTAGAGTTTCTCTCAGCTTTTTCTTGTGCTGCTGGCACTCTGCTTTTCTGTAAAAAAAGAAAAAAAAAATGTTTTTTTTTTTTTTTTTTCTTGTTTTAAAACTTGGTTAATATAATTATTGGCTGCTGTTACTGGTAACTGGGATTTTCTGTTGCCGTGTCTGTGTGTGTGCATGCATCTGTTGCTGTCACTTCTCTCTCTCGCTTTTGTCATGTCTGAGAAACCAACAGTTTTCAAGAGATGCACTTCTTGTGGACACTATCTTTAACTCTGACGCCCACAAGAAGTGTGTCTGTTGCTTATGACCAGGTCATCTGGATTTGGTATGTGGTGTTTGTGTGGCCTTCAATCCTTGAGCTTTGGCCACCTGCAGGAATAAGCTCATTCTAAAGGGCTTGCTGCATGCATCCTCCACTTCTGGGGCTGAAACCCCCCTTAAACGTGTTGGCTTCAAGCATCCCCCCTCATCTTCCTCAGGGGACTCTTCAGAGCATGGTTGGAAAAGACCTAGGGCCTCAGGTCAGTCTACATCAGATCAGAGCACCTCCATAAAGTCTTTGGATCCAAAAATCTCTGTGGACCCATTGACTTTGGCTCTGTCAAAACCTTTTTCCATGGCTCCGAGCACCTCTAAGTCAGCTACAAGATCCTAGGTCCTGTATGGGTCTGGAAAGAGTGATTGTAATCTCAGGTTCCCCCACTCTAGACACCTCCTCCTCTGATCTCAAAGTTTCAGATCTGGTGGTTAGGAGCCATAAACCAGCCTTCCAGGTGGAACTGGTATCCCCAGCACTTCCCTCGAAAGTCCTTCAAACTCCATCCATATCATGGCATGCTTCCTTATTTTCCAGGTCTTTCCAAAGCTTCACCAAGGCCGATATGGGCAAGATGATGTGGAAGTTCCTCAGGGTGCAGATCAAGATGGGGGTGTTGCCATCTCCATCCCATCATGGATCTGTGATTAGAGTACTCCTTCTTCCTTGCAAACTTTTCTGATTTGACCTCTGGTTTCGGAATCCCAGGAGTCTGGGTACCTAAGAGTCTGTGTTTGATCTAAGGATGCTTCCTTCCTTGACTCCGACTATATCCCTGACCATCCCTACTCTATTTTTCTCGGATCAGAGTGGGTCCCAGATCTGAGACGTCGGCACCAACTGTATGGGGTTGCCTTCAGCTCCGACTTTGACAGATCCTTGACTTCCCTTTGGGGTTTTGGCCTTCGACAGCACAGGTCCAGTTCTGTCGGGAGACCTATGATCTGTGAGTGGCTCTGCTGTCTCCCCTCCGGTGACTTTGGCTCCAAGAGAGAGGGTGGGGGTTTCCCCAGGTCTGTTGGCTTTCCCGGTCACAGAAATATTTTTTTTTAGGATGAGAGAGTCGTCTCCTCACACCCAGGGTCTGCCCTGTCCTTCATCGCATCTGAGCACTGAGCCCATTACTCCTGCCCTAGGTCAGCCTCTTCCAAGAATCTTTCAGGCTACTTCTCTCCAAGGAGTACCCACTTCTTACAAAACCTCCCTAGAACAAAAGGAGGCACATAGACTCCCCTATGGGAGTCTGTCATGGAGTACACCGATTTCAGTGTGGGAGAAGGATCTCCCCGATCGCCACCTGACGATGTCTCTTTCGGAGACATCCTGGAACTCCTTATGCAGAAAGGTGGCTGATCGTCCCAAACTCTTCCTCCAGAGGAATTGGTGTTCCTGGAGGCTTTTGGGATGGGCCCATCTACATCATGGGTGTCTTCCCCCAGCAGATGAGCTGATGGATTTAGTTTCTCGTTGGGCCTGGAAGGAAACAGGCACGATCGAGCCAAACCATAAACCCCCCCTATAGGTTCCATAGCCCGCCCTCTGATTGTCTCCATTGGAGTGAAGGTGGTATTCTGGTAGATGTCATTGTTGCTGCAGCAGCCAGAAAAAAAGAGCTAGCTGAACAAAGCTCCACTGTCCATCTGTCAAACAAGTTGCCGAAGGCATTGGACAGATATGAGAAGCTTGTTTATGCCTCCACTACTTTCGGTCTGAGGCCGCTAACTATTTGGCGCACTTCCCCAGTTGCAGAGAGACCTGGTTAAGGAGTTAACCAACTCTCTTGCAGAAACCATGTCAGATGAGGACTTGAAGGTTTCTCCCCAGCTGGCTACTCTTTTCTTCCTTGCAAATTTCTGGATGAGGTTGATTTCGCACACGACGGAAGGTTCCTCTCGAGCAGCTGGTGCAGGCATAGATATTAGAAGAGATGATTGGATTCAGCTTTCTGATTTTGCAGAACCCATCAAGGCATCATTCATTAATGACCCCTTTGATGTCTCCTCTTTGTTTAGACCATCTGTGAAAGACACACTCACCCGCAGTGATCAAGAAGGGAAGACCCCCCTCAGAATTCTTTCTCTAGTAAACAGCAAAGAGCGAAGAAAACTTGGTTTAGGAAGTCTCTAGGACCTTTCCAGGACCCACGCAGGGACACTTCCTCCAGAGGCAGAGGAGGAGGGTTTAATGGCAGACACTGTGCTAGAGGTGGGGGTGCAAAATCAGGGTTTCAGGGACCCTTTTCCTGACGGGCCCTGTCAGCACTCCTGAAATGTTGCCTGACTATTCATCTCTGGAGGTAGTCAAGGTCGTCTATCTTTGCACCTAAAAGCCTAGACAAACATAACAAACAACATCTGGGTGCTAAACGTTATATCCTGTGGTTATTACATTCCCTTTTCTCTGTTATCACCAGGTCCCCGGAGGAATCTCCCTGACGTACCACCCAGTCAGAGGGAGTACGCTGTTCAAGAAGTTCAAAAACTTCTACAAAAAAAAGTCATCCAAGCGGTCTCGACAAAACAGAGAGGATTTGGAACTTATTCTCGCTTCTTTTTTATGCCTAAAAACAGGAGCCTGAGACCTATTTTGGACCTCAGTTTGTAAATCAGTTTGTCAAGAAGTCAAAGTTCTGAGTGGTTATTGTTCAGTCCATTCTGTCACTTTTCTGCAAGGACGATTAGCTCTGTTGATCTTCAGGATACTTACTATCGTATCAAACTCAACAAGTGCTGCAGAAGACACTTGCGCTTTCGACTGGGAGCCAATCTTTACCAGTTCAGGACACTGTCCTTTGGACTCACCACAGCCCCCCCCAGGGGTGTTTACTAAATGTTTGTCAGTTGTAGCTGCTCACTTGAGGATAAAAGGATTCCAGGTGTTTCCCTATCTAGATGATTGGCTCCTTACTGCTCCAACAAGGCATCGACTGCTACAGTCCAGGGATTATCTGGTACAGATCTTCAGCCACCTAGGCTTCATGATAAATCTGGCAAAATCAAACCTGACTTCCATTCAGAACGTAGAATACATAGAAACACAGTTGGACACAACACAAATGGCTTCCTTGCAAGTACATTGCATAATATTTCTAAGACAACAGGTTCAGGACTTATTCGATCTACCTTCTTCTCCAGCAGGAATTGTTCTATGGGCTCTGGTGTCAGTGGTAGCTGCAATCATTCTAGTTCCATTAACAAGGTTGTTTGAAAGTTCTTCAATGGACCATAGCAGTTCAATGGTCCATCCCCTACCATCCACTTTCGGTTCTCATAAAACTGTCTTTGATCTGCGGGAATCGTATACAGTGGTGGATGGATTCAGACAACCTGTATCTGGGCAGGCCTTTTTCTCTCCCCTCCTTGATAGCCACAGTGACCACGGATGCTTCCCAGTGTTGGTGAGGGAGGAGGGCATTATCAAGAGAAGATGGTCCAAGGCATGTGGTCATCCATCGAGACTTGTCTGCATATCAGTGTCACAGAGATGGGAGCAGTCCCTCTAACGTTGCAAGCTTTTCAAGACATTTTCCCTCTGGAGACTATTGTGATTCGCACAGACAACATGTCAGAAGTCAAGTGGACTGACTCAGCAGGTCCTTTCTGACTCCTCACAAGTGATTACTCAACCAGTCAGTGGGAGACTAGATTTTCAGCTGTTGGGGCCAACCTTGTTGCGACCTTTTCACTTCTCTGAACTTGAAATGCAACAGGTATTTTGCTCTGATCCCCCTGAAGGAGTAGTCATGAAGGGATGGTCTAGATTGGTCCCAGGTCTCCTTTATGCTTACCCTCTACTTCTGTTGATCCAGAAAGTCCTACAGAAAGCCAGCAGGTCAAAGAGCTCAGTGATCTTCATTGCCCCTTGATGGCCTCGCCAGGTGTGGTTCCCCTTCCTTTGGTCTTGCCTCAAATATCTGGCTTGAATTCTGGATCCCATACAGGATCTCATTTCTCACCCATCAGAAAGACAGCTTCCCAGTCTTCAAACCCTAAAACTGACTCCATGGTTTCTCCACTTCAAGTAATTGTAAAAAAAAAAAAAAAAAGTACAGGCTCACCCCCTCCATCCATGACATTATCGTGGCACCTCAGAGGGCTTCCACTAAAAAGGTCTACAACTGCAAGTGGAAGAGGTTTGGCCGTCAGAGGAGAATATATATCCTTTCTCGGCATCCACAGTGTTGATTCTCCTTTTTCTTAGCGCACACTTTTTTCAGGAAGGAGCCAGTTTCTCCACCATCAGACTTCAGCTGGCTGCCATATCCAATTTTCATGTTGGGAAGAGGGCCTTATCTCTTTTTTCTTCCAAATTACAGTGAATATAAAAAGTGTACAAACCCCTGTTAAAATGCCAGGTTTTTGTGATATAAAAAAATGAGGTCACAATAAATCATTTCAAATCTGTTAGGGGAAAAAATATAAAACAATACAGTAAGCTGGTTGCATAAGTGTGTACACCCTTAAACTAATACTTTGTTGAAGCACCTTTTGATTTAATTACAATTTCCAGTCTTCTTGGGTTGGAGTCTTATCAGCATGGCACATCTGGACTTAGCAATATTTTCCCACTGTCCCTTGCAAAAGCACTCCAGATCTGTCAGATTGTGAGGGCATCTCTTGTGCACAGCCCTCTTCAGGTCACCCTACAGATTTTCTATTGGATTTAGGTCTGGGCTCTGGCTGGGCCATTCCAAAAATTTTAGTTTCTTCTGGTGAAGCCATTCTTTTGTTGATTTGGATGTATGCTTGGGGTCATTGTCGTGTTGAAAGGTGAAATTCCTCTTCATCTTCAGCTTTCTTGCAGATACCTGAAGATTTTGGGCCAAAAGTGACTAGTATTTGGAACTGTTCATAATTCCCTCCACCTTGACTAAAGTCCCAGTTCCAGCTGAAGAAAAGCAACCCCAAAGTATGATACTGCCACCACCATGCTTCACCGTGGGAATGGAGTTCTTTTGGTGATGCAAAGTGTTTTTGCGCCAAACGTACCTTTTGGAATTGTGGCCAAAAGGTTCAGCCTTGGTCTCATCGGACCACAACACGTTTCCCTACATACTTTTGGGAGACTTGTATTGTTTTGCAAATTTTAGCTTGGACTGGATGTTTTTCTGTGTAAGAAAAGGCTTCCATCTTGCAACCCTACCCCGTAGTCCAGACATATGGGGAATACGGGAGATTGTTGTCACATGTAGTACACAACCAGTACTTGCTAGAAATTTCTGCAGCTCCTTCAGTGTTGCTGTAGCTCTCTTGGCAGCCTCCCTGACCAGTTTTCGTCATTTCTTTTTATCAATTTTGGAAGGATGTCCAGCTCTTTGCAACGTCACTGTTGTCCCATATTTTCTTCACTTTTTGATGACTGTCTTTACTGTGTTCCATGGTATATCCAGTGCTGTGGAAATTTTTTTGTACCCTTCTCCTGACATACCTTTCAACAATGAGATCCCTTTGATGCTTTGTAAGCTATCTGCGAACAATGACTTTTGCTGTAGCAGGCAACTGAGTAAATGTCAGGAAAATCCTACTAGGACAGCTGAACTTTATTTGGGGTTAATCAGAGTCTCTATAATTGATGGCAGGTGTGTACCCAAGAAGTCTGAATACTGTAATTAAATCAAAAAGTGCTTCAACAAAGTATTAGTTTAAGGGTGTGCACACTTACGCAACCAGCTTATTGTACTTTTTTTTATTTTTTTATATTTTTCCCCTAACAGATTTGTTTATTTTTCAATGGAATTGTACAGGTTATGTCACATTAAAGGTGGGAAAAGTTTTGAAATGATTTATTGTGATCTCATTTTTTTTATATATAAAAAAAACCTGGCATTTTAACAGGGGTTTGTACACTTTTTATATCCACTGCATGTAAAGCTTTAATGAAAGGAATTTTTCATCTTAGACCACCAATGAAAAATCCTTCTCCTCCTTGGGATCTCACATTGGTACTGCAAAGTATTACCCAGAAGCCCTTTGAACGGGCTGATTTTTTTGACATGAAATTTCTCTCTTGGAAAACAATCCTTTTGGTAGCTATTACATCCACTAACAGAATGTAGGAGCTTCAAGCTTTGTCTGCCAGACCTCCTTACATCATTTTTCATAAAGATATGGTATCCTTAAGAACAAATCCGTCCTTCATGCCTAAGGTGCTAACAGAGTCTAACATTAACCAATCCATTCAGTTACCAGTTTTCTTCTCCAAATTCTCAAGCAAAGGTGAATATATTTTACATCTCCTAGATGTTCACGGGCGTCTATGTTTCTATCTCCCCAGGACAAAGAGGCATAGGAAGTCCGATCAATTGTTTCGGTTTCTCAACAAACTGCTGAGGTCAGACAGTTTCAAAAATCACTTTAGCTAGATGGGTTATGGGCTGTATTTCATTCATTTATTCCCAGAAAAGTATAGATTTGCCTCGACCTCCCAAGGCTCATTCCACAAGAGCTATGGCTGCTTCATCTGCTGTCTTATCCAGAGCCTCAGTTGATCAAATTTGTGCTGTAGCCAATTGGTCTAAGACTCATACCTTCGTCTCACATTATAAATTGAATATTATTTCCAGGAGTAGGGCATCCTTTGGCTCGACCATGCTCCAGCACCCCCTTCCTTGAGGGCCACCTAGGGATCACGTAGTTGGGGAACTTTGACCCATCACTGAGGTAGAATGAAAATGACAACATCAGATTTAGAAGTGATATGCTTACTATAACTAGGTGTTTGTGTTGTCCGTTTTCATTCTTCCTTACATTCCTCCCAGCCATCCGCGGCCTAGTGCCTTTGAGAAGTGCTTGGAAAAAATTCGGAACACTTTCAGGTGTGAGCCTTGGATATTTTTCTTTCTCTGTAGTATTGCTGTAATCCTTTCAGTTATAGGGCATCAAACTCGATTTGGGGAATTGAGGAGGGTATGGTGCATTATGGATAGAGGGAGGAGCTCGAGACTTGGATCCTAAAGTCTTGGAAAGTCGCTGAGTCATGTCCAATATTGGATCCAAGATCCATCAGTGAGGAAAAATGAAAGTGAACAATACAGATACCTAGTTATGATTAAGTACATAACTTCTAATTTACCATGAACAAGACAAACAACTAGCATATGGCATGTTATAGAACCCCCTCCATGGCTCCAGATGATTGTTAGTTTCCTGGAAGCTTTGGAAGAAATTCCTGTAAGCAATAATGCCATAATCCTAGATGTCTTCACATACCTAGCCATAGACTTAAGCAGCTATACCTATAAAGTAGGGCATGCCTAGAGATTTTTGGATTTGATCATAAGTTCATAAATTAGTACCAAGCTATCTGCCCTTATGGGTCGTTACAAGCCCAGCCAGTTATTCCATATGAGAATCAAACCTTGCACCTTGTGCCCTTAAGGTGAACACCTTAACCACTATGCCAATCTCCCACCCTTTAATAGAAATTCCATGGATCAAATTGTGGGTGACCCCACTAGATGCCAAAATACTCTGGATCTGGTCTTCCCTAATATTTATTAATTTTATTTTTATTTATGTACATTTTGGAAACCAGGTTAGCCCTGTTGAGCAAAGCCTATTTTCGTATGGAACCTGGGAATAAGAAATAAAAGAGTTTGCATAGAAAAGGGCAAGTTAAAAGCTTAATACAAAGTGCAGTTCAAGTACTGAATGCAACTTGAAGATTTGTAAAATAGTATGTTCCATAATAGTGAAATAGTTGGAGTTTAAAGGAGGAAATTGCCCATACTTGCTGCACATCTCTCATCACTCCCCCTGCAGTTAATTGGACCATAAACCAATGACATTTATTCTTAAAATAGTCATTTACCATGTTCCCGATGTCTCCGTATTTAAGAACTTCAGAAGGGTGAACCTTATAATTATATGATGACATCTCTAAATTTACCCATGACTTCACTACTGTTGACCCCAGCACAGCAGACAACTTCACTAAGGAGTTTTCTGCCCACTTAGAGAAATGAGTAGATCTAGCAGTCCCATCTAGAACCAGATAGTGAGAAACTTGAAAACAAATCCCCCTTATGGTCAGCCAGCATAAACTTTATAACAAAGAAGAAACTCCTTACATTGACAGTATGGCTAGAATTCCTGAGAGTGAGGATAGTATACAAAATATCACTAGGCAACTAAAAAGCACTGTAAGGACTAGTAAAGCAAACCATGAGTGGAGATTAGCGTTTGACATGAAGCATGATTGCACATCTTTAACTATGTTAGAACAATAAGAAATAGCTCTCAAAATTGATCTCAAGACTTTTCCTTGATGTGGCCTGCATTCCAGCTCAAATGACGTAGGAAATACACCAGCAAACAAGTTCTGTACAGACTTCAGATATGAGATACATGTTCCCAATACCATTCTTCCTAAAATCACTTATACCTTCTGCTGTCATTTAGGAGTGTATTCTTAAGGTATCAAAAAACAATATTGTATTCTGACATCCATAAATGGAGATCCTTTATGTGGTGTGATGGATAGACAGCTGAAAGGCAGAACCCACATCATTCATGTGGCAGGTGCTTCTACAAGTAGTGCTAAGGTAACCATTAAAGTCCCCTTCTCTTTAACTTCTGCTTCTCTAATGTCATAAATGATGACGAGGAATTCTGCAAATTGGGTGGAATAGTCAAAACCCCCAACGATATCTGAGCTCTTCAGAAAGTGCTTATCTTAGCTATTACCTGGTATACGGAAAATGGGCTTAAATTGTATGTTGAAAAAGTGTAGTATTGTTTCTTTTGGAAAAGCGAAATTGCACCAACATACAGCATAGCAAACACACACATACTAAAGGAAAAGATAGTCGGGGATCTGAGCACTTGCATTGATACTTCCCTCTCCTTTTTGATCATCACATTGCAGCTGTAGTCAGGAAATCCTTCTACTTAGCGAAACTAATAGCCCAAGGTATTTTTGTTTAGATCCAGAGAGGTTATTTTTCTCTTTTTCAGCACATATTAGACATTATAGAGTACAGCTTTCCATTTGGTATGCATCTCACTGTACATATAAACAAACTTTAAAAGCCTCAACATTCCTAACAAAAAAGGTCTTTGGTCTTAATGAACTTATTTACCAGGAGAAATTGGAAACTCTGTCTTAGACACTCTTGATAGCGAATTGAGCCTTGAGTATTGCTGCATTTGAAATCATCGGTCCTTGTCTTTCTGTATCTTAGTTTAACATCTTAGCAATACTAGAACCAGAGATTTAAACTTGCATCATCAGATTAACAGAATGTGATGGAGAGAGAGAGATTCACTACCCTGCACCTCTCTCTTCTCTGGAGTAAACTTCCTTTGCAGGTTAAACAATGTGATTCAGTATCTTTCTTCATTTTAAAATAGATGACTGGATAGGTACTTTTCAGTTAACCCGTGATCTAGCCACCTTCTCCTTCCTTGAGAAAGGAGGTAAAGCCTGAAGGTGGGTATTGGCAAGGTATCAATGGTATTTGGACTAAGCGTACAAAAACACTCCACCTCGCAAGTACGGCTGTGCACGGCCAACCAAACATGAAAAACACACCAAAGCCAGCACCGAAAGTTCCAAATCCCAAAATTTATTAAGGGTGACCTAGTGCTAAATAAGCACTAAAGTAACAGCTCAATCCTCATACTAGTTTCGGAAAAAACCTTCTTCAGTGAGGAAGAAAGACATAGTGACAACTCACTGTTAAGCATAGATGCTTATAAATAACCCGGGACCAATGAAAAACAGGAGCACATAATTTATGTGCATACATAATGAGTAACAAAAAGTTACATTCCAAAACAAAATAAAATGCACCTACATAAGCAATACATATCATTTAAGTGCAATCATAGGCATAAATGCCAAGAAGTGTCAGAAAATGTTGAAATAAACACAGTCTGTTGACCATCTATATCTATAAATGCGAAATATAACTAAACAGTGCCTCATGCTTGTTGGAAATATGTGATACATAACCAAAAACACTGTGACAGGTGTATAAACTGTCTATAATATGTCTGACAGAATATAACAAATGGTATCTCATGCTTGCTGGACATGTGTAATGCATAACCCAAAACACTGTGACCAGTATATAAACTGTCTATAGCATGTTTGAGGTAGAAATAATATCTAACTATATAATATGTTATATAAAAAAAAATTTTGGGTTCAATGATATCCAAAGGGCTGGCACAATAACCAGTGTAACAATGCAATAAACCTAACTGGAGCTGATAGTTGACAAAGGTCAAAAACAAATACCAATAAAGAGTGACAAGCTCTTATAATAATCATGAAATGTATGATATCCTAGCCAACCACAAAACACAACAATGATGCATGCTATTGGTATCATATAAAACACATAATAATGGAGCCAAAAATCAGTCTTAAATTGACCCATACCATATATAAATAAATATACCTGAACAGTGTGGTATAAAAAATGAGGTTAGGTCACATGCTGGCAATAATGTGAGCACCATACACTATATACAGAAAGGGGTAGTGTACAGCATAACCCCAATTTTTTGGACTAAGCGACCTTGAAAGTCTCATGAAAAATTTGCTAGCTATTTTAAGAATGTGGGTGCTTAAAAGTCACATTTGCTGAAAGTACACACGAATAAGGAATGGTGCACGACTCAGTACAGTCACACTGATGAAGGCTTGTTAGCCGAAACTGGTCTGTTTGCCTTGTACTGTTATACTCTAATTAAAAGGAGGAATTTGGATGCTGACTGTTGGTGCTAGCCTTTTGTTTGTTTTGCTTAAAAGTCACACCATGTATGCTGAAAATTTTGTTGTACTAGTAGACCAACTGTTATGTAATGAAACAGTTCTTAAAGTTAAGCAGTCTAGATCAGTGGTAAAGCACTGTGTGAAACTCTGGTAACAAAGAGAGGGTATTAACTGTAGATGTGCTGCAGTTTAAATGTTTTAAAAATGTGTCACACAGCTAGATTTTATACTAGTATCAGTAACGCTGTTAAATCTGTGAAAACGGTGACCTGTAAAAAGCATGCTGCTAATAATGTTCTTATGAAAGTAATGCATTGTCTGCTAGAGTTGTTGATTCAGGCTTCTTTTTTGTGCTTCTAGAAAGTTAATGAAGTGTAATGTCTTAACTGATGGGAGCTGCAATGATTACTAGGTTCAGGCAGTATGGTTATGCATGTAAAGTCACAGTACATTTGTAGAAAGAAGGCCATTATTAAAACAGCTGTTGAAATAGCCTTTGTTCATAGAGGTAGGAAACAGTATTTCATTACTCGTGTGGTGATGCAAGCTATGTTTGAAACATTACAGCTCTCACCTTTTGATTGATCCTGTGGAGCCTCACTTGTTTTATATGTATTCTAAAATTAATTTCGTATTTTCTCTGTAATGTAGTTCTGTATCTACAGTTTCCTTTTATATTCTGTTGTTGTAGCACATCATGGTAATAGAGAGAGACTTCAGCAAACTTTGATTTGTAGAGGCAGCGGGAAGAAAATCCTTTGGATAACCACCTTATAGTCATTGTAGGGAGGGAAGCCAGCAAGTGAACAAGCCTGCATTTATTTCTTAGCCTAATCTGGAAAAGATGTGAGAATGGGCATCCAAAAAGATTCAAACAGTTGGCTAAGGATGGAGAGGGAACATACACTCTTCAAAGAACTGTGTCAGCATGTACTTATATCAAAGTGGCTTACAAGAGTAGAACCAGTGGAAAGAAGAAATTGTTTAACAAAATATTGCAACCTGAAGATCTAGTAAAGCAGGGAGATATAAGTGATTGGTTGAACTAAAGAGAAGGAGTCAATCACTGCAAGGCTGTATTCCAGAAGAATTAAGTTATGAAGTATGAAAAATATACAATCTCAGCTGAATTCCAAGATGTTCTTCGTGTTTCACTGTTGCAGTCATTACATTTGGGTAATCTGCTGGCAGGTTGCCCTCAGTCGGCCTGAATAACAAAGTCTTGGGTCCTGCATCGCTTGCTGTCTCCTCTTCCATGACGTCAAGTCGTCAGGGGTATAAAATATGCAGCTGACACCATTTTATTCAGTCTTTCTTGCCGCGCGGTGCCCGAAGCAGAAGCAGTTACACGTGCCGGTCGGCCGACTCCTGAAATTTTCGCATTCCAGTTTCAGAACCGAAGTCTTCAACTAAAGCTAAGTACCCTGTTGGGGAAACTTTTTCTTGCTCCTTACCGATGTCAGTAAAAGTTAATATTTGCATTACTTGTGGGAAGCAAATACCTCAGAAGGTTCCAAGTTTTCTGTCAAGCTAAAACAAATAGTCCCCAAAACAGAGAATTCCAATCAGCAGGTTAGTGTTGAGGAAGAGAAGAGAAACTTGTCAAGAGGAAGGGCATCACTATTGCAGTAGCAGCGGAAGAAGCAGTACTAGATCAGAGCTCTACACCTGCATCTGTCACTGTAAAAATTCAAGTAAGGCTAGACTCCAGGCAGTAGTTATCCGCTAGTAAGGAAAAAAGTAAAACTTTAAACATATTTTGTTCTTTGATACCCTTTGCAGATAGAGAGAAAGAGAGAGACCTCAACCTGGATAAGAAAAAAATTGATAATATGGCGCTCATTCATACTGAGACAAAGAGAGAGCAGCTTAGAAGTGGGAAAAAAGTGTGTGATGGTCCTCTTCATTCAGTCATTCCAGTCCATCTTATAGGTTCTTGAGCCACTTCTGTGATCTGCTATGACAGAGAGAAAGAGCTCCAGTTTCAAGCCCATTTAAGAATTCTTCCTTCCCATAATCCCCTCTGTCCCTTTAACTACCTCAGATCTTGTTTCCCACCTTTATGAAAGCAGTGCATTCTCTTTAGCAGATAAATGCTCCACCTGATCTTTCAACATTTAAAAAAAAATGTCCAAATGTTAGTGTCTGCTTATTTAATTCAGATAGACCAAGGTTTAAGATATTTGAAGATTATTCATTTTTTTCATCTACCTTTTTCAGTCAGATCTCTCATTTTTTTCCCCTGGGGGCTCATCTCCATCTTTCCTACTCAAAGTTTTCATTGTTAATAGTGTGCTAGCATTGTTGCTTCTCCTTTATGGTTGCAGCCATAAGCATAGTTCTGATGCTATCAGTTTTTATTCATTCCTCAACCATTGGATTCAGATCTGATCCAACTTGACTGATATTGTAGCTCCTGGTCAACTGAAACTCTCAATCTCCTCCCTACCCATAATGCACCAACCATAATATAACTCAGATCTCATTTGCCACTTTTGTGCATTGACATGGACAGCTTGCTCTTGAGCATTTCCAGAGATAAGTAAAGTTTGTTCTTAAAACTTTTTCTCCCCAAGTATCTTTATAGAGATATATCATTGAGTATTGTTTACCATTGCTGGTATTTTTTCCCATATTAGTAACCTAACTTTCAATTATGCACCTTTGTGTATTCTTTAGTACCATTGTTGGTACTTGTTTACCCTTTCTCTTTTACCTCCTTACCTTGAAGATATATATATATATAATATCTTTTTCTGTTACTTTCATCTTTTTGCAAGATGTCTGAGAAAGGATTTAAGAAATGTAAAAAATGCGGCCATAAGCCACCTTATAGTGATGCCTGTAACATTTGTTTCTACTGTTTGGGACAAACCATCTTAATATTGATTGTCAGATATGTAAAAGTTTTAACCCACATGCTTTGTCAGACAGGAAAAACAAATTAATTTTGAAAGGGTTAGTTCCGATCTCTTTTTTCAGAAGCCACATCTGGGGTTCATCCCCCAAAAACATCTAAGGATGCTCCTAAAAAGTCCCTGAAGAAGTCTGGTTCTTCCACTCCCATCTTCTATGGATCCTCCTCTCAAAAAATGCAGATCAAATCTGAAGCCTTCCAGTTCCAAGATGTCTGCTATGTCTCCTAAGTTGCTTTTGGATCAGAGTACTTCAACTCCAAAGATTCTTCCTAGGGTGGATACTCTCCATCAGTTGACCCAGTTCCTTCAAGATTTATGTCTCCCTTCCCCAAAAAATTGCAGTCCAGCATATGCCATCCATTGCTTCATCTCGTTCTTCCAGGAGTCTCACAGAAGCAGACATGGATAGAATGATGAGTAAGTTCCTCTCAGTGCAACTATAGTTGAGGGTTCTCCTGATGCCGACCCCTTCAGGTCAGGAAGCCTTAGCTAGATATTATCCTTCCAGTAATGGCTCCTTCTCCAGTCTGAAACTTCATTTCGGAGTCCTTGCTTCTGAGTTTGCCGAGACCATCTGGTTCAGATCCAAGAGTACTGGCTTCCTCAGATCCAAAGGTTTCTCTGATTGCACCTGTTCTGATGAGTTCAGAGATGAGTGGCTGTCGGAGACACAGCATCTCAACTGGATCCAAGGTGTTGGAGTCAACTCCGAAGTTTACGAAGCTCTCTCTGTCCCTTGGAGCCTCTGCCTTGGATAGCTCAGCTCCGGCCTCTCCCTCGGGTGGATTGCCTATGGGGAGCTGAAACACGGCTTCTCTGGTCCACAGGCTTCCTTTTCCCTGGGATGGTGTGCCTTTGAAGTAGTGGAGAGATTGTTTTATATATATATATATATATATATATATATATATATATATATATATATAAACTCCACAGGGACATGCAGTCCAAATGCTTCAGACTACCCAGCAGGCCATTACCCTGTCTTCTGACACTTTCCTGGAGCATCCCACTGAGGAAGTACTCCGGAAGATAAAGTGCAAAAGATGGCACTTAGTCTCAGGAATCTATCATGGAAGACACAGGTTTTGATGAGGGGGAAAGGTCTTCCAGATCACCACCCAAAGACGTCTCATTTGGAGAAATTGGGGAGATCCTCAAACAACGGGGTGGTTGATCCTCCCACATTTCTTCCCTGGAGGAATCCGTGTTTCTGGAGGCATTTGGATCTGACCCTTCTACCTCCTGGGTAACTCCACCCACTGATGAGCTCATTGATTTGATCTGTTAGCAGGCGTAGAAGGAACCTGATGCAGTTGAACCCATCCCCAAGAGACCAGACCAAATTCTGGCACCTCTGACAGGAAGAGAGCAAGGGAGTGCCAGTAGATGCCATGGTCATGGCAGTGCCCATGAAGAAGGAGCTTGCGGAACAATGTTCCACTGTCCAGCCCCTAATAGAGAGTTCAGGGCTTTGGACAGGTTTGGGAACCATGTATATGCTTCAGTGACCTTTGTTGTTGCGTCACTGAATTACTTGACACATTTTACAAGGTTACAACGAGATTTAATTAAGGAGTTGTCAAACATTTTTTCAGGGTCCAGTACTGTAAAGGCTCAAGCTATTGTAGCCTGACAGTTGGCAACCCTTCAATCCATCTCAAACTCATCCATGAGGCTCATCTCTCATGCAGTTGAGGGTACCTCAAGGACGGCGGGTTCAAGCATCTCAATTTATTTGACATGTCTAGATGCGCTTGTGTGATTTTGTGGTGCCCTTCAACTATTCTTTCATCAATCCTCCCTTTGACTAATCTTCCTTGTTTAGCTTGAAAGTGAAGGACGCACACTCCAGGTGCGAGAAGGATGGAAATACTCTCCCTCTGCTGTAGGAGTGTGTTTTTCAACCCCCCCCCCCCCTACAAATGTAAGATGTGGTTAAAAAAATCTCAGGGTCCTTTCCAAGATCCATGTGGAGATGGTTCCCCCAGAGGTGGAGGGGTTACACTAGTGGAAGACGCTGCCCATGAGGCAGAGGTGGTCCACAAATCCAAGGGTCTAGAGATTCCTTCTCTGACCGACCCTACCAGCGCTCTTGAAAGGAGGCCTGATTGCCCCCCTTTGGAGGCAATTGGGGTAGTTTATCCCTGTACCACAGATCTTGGCTAGATGTCACAAAAAACACTTGGGCGCAGAGGATTATTTTCTAAGGCTATCTAATTCCATTTTCCCTTCCACCTCCATACTCTCTAAAGTTTTCCAATCTTCCACCCAGTCAGAGGAAAGCAGCAACACAAGCTGCTACAGAAAAGCGTCATCCAGAAAGTCTCACCAGACCAGAAAGGGTCCGGAACTTACTCAAGGTTCTTCTTAATGCCAAAGAAAATAGTGGACTGGAGACCAATTCTGGATCTCAGCAACTTAAACAAAGCAGTTTGACATTCAAAGTTTCGGATGGTCATGGTTCCATGCTGTTTTTCCTAGGCAAGGACAATTGGATATGCTCAGTAGACCTTCAAGATGCGTGCTGTCAGATAAAACTGAAGACGCGGTCCAGAAGGTTCTTACACTTCTGGCTGGGAGCCAGTCATTACCAGTTCAGAGCCCTGCCCCTTGGTCTCCCAGCCTTCAGGGTGTTCACCAAATGCATGGCAGGGGTGGCAGCACACTTGAGGCTGCAGGGATTATGGGTGTTTCCATATTTAGATGACTGGCTCATTACTGCTCCGACTAGGCATCTAATCATAATTGTAAGAAACCAGGTACTCTAAACTTGCTCCCTTCTGGGAATCACAATAAACTACAACAAATCTCAGCTGCATCCTTTACAGGCACTGGAATTCATAGGAGCATGTTTCAGTACAGTATATGCGATACCCTCACTTCCCCTAAACAGAGTTCAAATTTTAAGATTCCAAGTCGCAAAAATTACTACACCAAAATTTCAGTTTGCCTAATTCTTCAAGCCTTGGGATCAGTGTCAGCACCCATAATTCTTGTTCCACTGGCAATATATCATATGAGAATTTTTCAAGTGGATGCTAGCATCCCAATGGTCAAATCTTTATCAGACGATGCCAATTCAAAAAAGGATCACACAGACATGCATGAAATACCTTTGGCGGTGGATCAGATCGGACCCACTTTTACAAGGCCATCTGCTCATTCTCCCTCAACCCAAAGCCATAGTGACCACAGATGCTTCCCAGATTGGGTGGGGTGGGGGGCACTTCCTAGAGAAAACTGTTCAAGGCACTTGGTCCACCGAAGAGGCCAATTTGCATATAAATGTTCTGGAGATGAGAGCAGTGCTTTTAGGGTTGCAATCTTTTCAGGATGCTCTGCCACTGGGAACATTTGCGATCCAAACAGACAAGATATCATTGGTTTGGTACTTTAACAAACAAGGAAGGAGCCATGTTTTATCCTTTGTGTCTAGAACCCTCAGTGTGTTTTAATAGGTGATCCCATCCAGTTGTTTTCTGATAGCAATTTACATTCCATGGAAGCGCAATGTGATAGCAGATATCTCATGAGTGGTATCTAACAAAAAAAGTAATGGAGGCAATTTTCCGTCAGTGGGGCCAGCCTTGCTGTGATCTTTTTGCATATTCCCTAAACAATAAATGCAGCAGCTTCTTTGCCCTAATCCCTTCAACGGAGGAATCACTGAGGGATGATGTGCTCCACAGTTGGCCCACTGGCCTTTTCTGTGCTTATTCACCAACCCCATTGATTCACAGATTCCTACAGAAAGCTGCAAGGTTGAAGAGCAAAGTCATCCTCATTGTACCTTACAAGTCTTGACAAGTTTGGTGCCCCTTCCTTTACCCTCATCTAATTTACCCACCTTGGATTCTGGATCCATTTCCAGACCTCCTATCTCACCCAACAGACATGGTTCACCTGGGTATCTCAAACCTAAAGCTGACAGTGTAGTTACTCCACTTCCATTAGTAGTCAAACTATGCTCTCGTCCCCTGTCCATCATATAATTTTGTCTTCCCATAAAGCTTCCACTAGGAAAATCTACAAGAGTAAGTGGAGGAGGTTTGTTTGTTGAGTGCATCAAAAAATATATGGATTCCTTTTCAGCCCCTACACAAAATGTATTAGAAGTTTTGGCAGAAATTTTTATTGAGGAAGCTAGGTTCTCTACCATTAAAGTTCATTTGGCAGCAGTTTCTAACTCACATAGGAGCTGACGGTTCTTCTCTGGCTTCTACTAAGATATGCAAGGCCTTTCTAAGAATTACTATTTTACTTAGGCCACCTTATAAAGATCCTACCCTGTGTGGGACTTGAACCTTGTTCTGCAGGCCTTAGTTCAGTCCACCTTTGAAGCAGCTGGAAAATATGATCGTAAATATTTGACCTGGAAGACTTCATTTCTAGTGGCTATTACTTCTGTCAGGAGAATTTCAGAACTCCAAGTGTAGTATGTTCAACCTCCTTACTTAATTTTCCATAAGGATAGGGTGAAATTAAAAACCAACACTTCCTTCCCTCCTAAGGTGGTGTCATAATTCAGTGTCAGTCTATTAATTTGCCCATTTTGTTCCCCAAATTCAAAAATAAAGGTGAATGCGTATTGCGTTTACTAGACGTTCATAGACAACTGTTTTTTTTGTTACACAGAACAAAAGACATTAGAAAATCTGATCAATTATTTATATCTTTTGCAGATATGAAATTGGGCAAGTCTTTCACTAAAGTCACATTGGCAAGATGGATTATGGACTGCACATAGCCTTTGTGAATGAAAATTGACAACATCAGATAATGAAGTTATGTACTTACCATAATGTTCCAGCTGTGTTGTCCATTTTCATTCTTCCTCAACGTCCTACCCACAAACTCCCAACCCTTGTTATCTGAGACGTCTGGAAGAATGAGGTGCTATTAAGACACCACTATGTCTTCTGTGGAGCTCCAGGTATCGGTTTCCTTTGTTAGGAACATTATTCAGATAGTTATTATTTGTCACTTGGCAGACGAGATCTGAGGTATGTTAGGGTTGGTGGATTATGGATAGGGAGGAGCTCAAGAGTTTTCAGTTGGCCACGAGCTATAATTTTGGACGAGTCGGATCTGAGGATCGGATCCAAGCCCAGTGGTTGAGGAAGAATGAAAATTGACAACACAGATGGAATGTTATAGCAAGTGTACAGTTATTATAATTGTTGTTTCCTCAGTGTAGTCTCTGATTTTTGCTGTGTTAATAGCATTCAGCTTGGGTTCTGTTAGTGTCTAAGGATGGAAAAGCAAACCGGCTGTAAAAAAAAAAAAAAAAGTTTCAAATGTTTTCATAAGCACTCCCTTGTGATCTTCATGACCTTCGGGTGGTGTACATGGTTGTTTTGCCTCACCAGAAGAGGAGTCTAATGGCATGTATTCCCCTGGGGGAGGCCATCTCCTTCGGGGAAACTATCCTGAAGATGAGAGTCGACTTCAAGTGGGACTGCTTCCAGGTATCTCGCATCTAAAAAAAAGGTGCTACGACCTCCTACAGATGGATTCCTCCTCTCCATCTGCTATACCCAGTGTTCTGCCGGCCTTCTTAGATGGCTTTGCAGCTACTTCAAAGTGCTGTGATTCTCAGCCTCCAGTCCCAAAGTGCCCAGATAGATTTTATAAGGTGCCGGAGAACTCCATATTCCTCTTCAAATGCCCTTCTGCAGACCCTGCTACCATTTCAGTTTTTGTAGACAAGGCATCCAAAATGCCGTCTTTCTACCTCCTTGCTTCCCTCAGATAAGGAGAGCAAAGTCATTGGGGGAATAAGGAAAAGGTATATACCTCTGCTACTCTGACCTTCAGGGCAATTAATTATCAAACTTGTATGGCCAAATATTCCTTGGCCCTTTTATCAGCTGCAGGAAAGCTTCTTTCTGAGCTCACAGATTCTCCCACCAAGGCTAAGCTCTCTTCCATACTTAATTCTTCAGCCCAGGTTACAAGGCACTCCATTAAGTGCAGTTATGATGCCATGGAGACCTCAGCTAGTGCAGCTGCATCTGGGTCTGTCCTGAGGTGGTATTCATGGCTCAGGCTCCAAACTTTGCCTAATGATATTAAACCAAAGATCATGGATGACACTCTGGACAACAAGGCCTTGTTTGGTACCTCGGCTGCAGAACTATTTAAATCTTTACTTGTAAAGGGCAAGGAGCTGCAAGATCTAAAATACATCTTTGTTTTCCTTGTCCCCAGGTTTCAGAGAAGTTATCCTACCAAAACTACCTTTGTCAGAAAGCCGGCCAGGCTACAGTCTTCCAAAGGGAAGAGAGATTATAGGAAACAACTCCCATCTGAATCTGCCTCTTCTGCTCCCACTCAGAAACAGCCCTTTCAGGCTAAGCCTGATAGTCTGTGACTGCTGGCCTCCTGGCCCATTAACTCCTTTATCTCTTCACCTCTCTTTTTCTCTCCCTTCTTAGAATTAGATAACCCAGGACTTTTGGGTCCTATCCATCATTGATTAGGATATTTTATGGTTTGGAAAACTCTTCCCTCCTTCAGGGGTATTCCTTAACTTCCGAAAGAACAATTGGAATTTTTCACCCAGGTCATATCCAGCCTTCTTTCTCAAGACATTGTTCAAGAAGTGCCACCCTCCCAAGTTGGAAAAGGATTTTACTTCAGGATGTTCCTGGTTCCCAGGAAGGATGGTCCTTGGAGGCCATTCTAGACCTTTCCCATCTAAATACCTTTCTGAAAGTTCCCAACTTTCAAATGCTAACATTACCCACCATTCTTCCTCTCATACTTCCCCAGGCCTTTATGGTGTCATTAGACATCAAAGATGCCTACCTTCATATCCCCATTCACCTTCGGTTCAGGAAATATTTTCGCTTTTCTATTACTTCCTCACATTTTCAGTTCTGTGCTTTGCCATTTGGTCTGTCTACGACTCCAAGGGTCTTAACAAAATGTTTAGCTCCTGTCATAGCGTGCTGCAGACTACAGAGCATACAGAGTTTTCCTTACCTAGACCTACTTCTCCAGGCCCCGCCACCGGACATCATTCAGGAGAATTTCTCTTTCATGGTGTGTCTCCTGTAGAGTCTAGGGTTTACGATCAACTATCAGAAATTTGCTCTGATCCCTTTCCAAGACCACATTTTTCGTGGCTGCAGGATTCAAACAGATTACCTCCAGAAAACATCCTGTCCCTAACTTCCGATTTCCAGGACCTCTTGCTCCTCCATTCCCTAACTGCCAGGGAGTTTCTACACCTCTTGGGGTTCATGGTCTGCACGATCCCCATGCTCCCTTTAGCCAAGTTACACATGAGAAAATTCCAGTGGTTCTTGGACTGTTTGGATGGAAAACTCCCATCTTCTGAAGTTTGTTATCCCACTCCTGCCTTGCTTGAAAAGAAAGTTAAGCTGTTGTATATTTCAGGTGGCAGGGAACCATGGAAGCCTCAGATCTAGGATGGGGAGCAGCTCTGGAATCCTGGAAGGTCAGAGATATCTGGTCTTCAGACCAAACAAGAGACAAAATCAGTATAAAGGAAATGAGAGCTTTGATTTTTGCTCTCCAAATCTTCAAGCCTATGCTTTCTGTGTGGATAAGGTGGTTCACAGACAATAACACGGTCCTCTGGTTTGTCAACAAACAGGGAGGGACAAATTCTTATCTCCTGTGCAGACAGGCTTTACAGGCCTAGGAGTTAACCTTGCAGAGTCAACTCGTCCTTCTTGCTGTTTACATTCCCTCGACTCAGAATGTCGTGATAGACCCACTTAGCAGGCCCATGATTCAATCCCACAAATGGAAGATGCACAGGGATGTGTTTCTGGACATGATCCATCGATGGGGTATACCTCGTGTAGATCTCTTTGCCTCCCCTATGAACAGACAGCTTCCCAAATTTTGTGCCAGGGTCTCATATCCCTTGGCATGTAATGTGGGTGCTCTGTCTTTCTCTTCGAAGGGGATGTTTCTCTATGCATCCCTCCTTTCCCACTTCGTCAAAAGGTCCTGCTGAAAATCCAGCAGGAGCAAACGAATATCTTGCTGGTGACCCCCTTTTGGCCAAGACAGCATTGGTTCCCCTCCTCCTGCATTTAGCCAAGGGCAATTACCACAACTTACCTCACAGAATGGACCTACTCACACAAGACAAGGGAGCTGTAGTACATCCACAGATGTCTACTCTTAAGTCTGACTCTGTGGGTGATAAGGTTTTGATTCCCTTCAGGTATCTTTTTTCTGTGGACATGCTCCAACTAGGAAATCCTGTGTTTCCAAATGGAAGAGGTTTCCATCTGGTGTCTTAAAAAGGATTTACAGCTATTGGTAGTGGATGTCCTAGTGGTCCTGTCCTAGCTGTGTGAGTTAATGAAGAGTGGGCTGTCTTACTCTTCAGTTAAAGCCCATCTTTCTGCTATCTCTGCATGGCTGCCTGTGTCCCCCCTTTAGCTTCCAGGTTGGAGGTTAAACTCTTCTTAAAAGGAGTCCTTCACATCAGACCACCAAGAAAACCAATTTCTCCTTCTTGAAATCTCAATTTTGTCTTTGAGAAACTTACCCTTGCCTCCTTTGAGCCAGCAAGTTCCTCTTCTGTGCAACGTTGCACCTGGAAAACTGTTGTTCTCGTGGCCATTACTTCTGCCAGAAGGGTGTCTGAGTTACAAGCTCTAATGTCTTCCTCCCCCTTCACAGTCTTCCATAGGGATAGGGTCTCTTTATGCAGTAATACCTCTTTTACGCCAAAGGTAGTTAATGGGTTATCTCTCAGTCAGTCTATCAATCTTCCAACCTTTTTCCCTTCTAAATCCCCATTGACAGGATTCTGCACACTTCAGATGTGCATAGGCAACTCCAGTACTATTTGAACAAAACCAAACCTACCAATAAGTCTTGAACGCCCATTGTTTCTTACCACCCAAGGGGCCTGGGGAAACCTGTTTCCAAGCAGACTATCTCCTCTTGGATTTCAAAAGCTTTTCTTTCTCCTGTTCGATTCTCTGCTTGGCTTGGGAGTGCCTTCTGTGTGGAGTCTGCATGTCCTCCTCGCGGTTGGGTAGCGTTCGAAAGACATGCGTGCGTAAATGGTCGTGCCTTCGTTGAAGGTTGGGCATCGAGCTGGCACCTCGGCGTTTCATAAAAAATCTACTGCCAATCATTAGTTGACCGGAGTTCCACTGTGGCGACCCCTTACCGGGAAAAGCCGAAAGACAAACAACAACATATAGCCAGCGGAAAGAATCTGTCCTCTCATGTTAGGGCACATTCCACCAGGGCAGTGTCTTCCTCTGGAGCTTTGTTTAAAGGGTTGGACACTTGCTCTATCCTGGAGGCAGCTACCTGGTCTTCTGTTCATATCTTCACTAAACACTATAAATTAGATGTCATTTCCAGGTCCAGGACTGAGCTTGCTAGAGCTGTTTTGCATGGCTTTGTGGAGAATGCTTCTGCTCCTCTGCCCAATTCTTCCTCTGCATAAGCTTTGGTACTCTTTCTCATGTTATGAATACTGCAGCATATGAATAGGAGGACATAGAATAGTTGTATAAAATCTTACCATAACCATTGATGTTGTTCTCTTCTATATAATGCAGTATTACTTCCCCCACTCTGCCTTCCCCATGATGCTTCCCTGGCCTCTAGTGGCATGTTTTCCTCACCTAAGATCAGGCTGGTGTTTTTTGCAGCTTTCAGTTCTGAGGTTGGTACGTGCTGACATTCGCTTTATACCTGAAGTCTCTTTATGGCCGACATGCATTTGCTGATGTGTGGCGTCACACGTACCTTCTAGTAGCAATAGAATTTTGTATACTGGCTGGACGTACGAGTCAGCCAGTGGCAGACTCTCCCATGTTATGAATATTGCAGTATGTAGAAGAGAAGGACATCTACAGTTATGGTAAGATTTTACACAACTGTTCTTTATCAGGAATAAACTAGTAGCACTTTCTTTTGATGAGCTTGCGTTTACCCCTTTAGAAGTAAGGGTAAAATCAGTGTCTGTTCTGTTTTGCTGCACCAGACTGCGCATGGCAGTCACTTTGAGTGATCAGATTAATGGACTCGAATGTAACCTTAATTAATATTTTTGAGAGCTTAGATAATTTTAGCAGCTCTCAGATAGACTTTACTAACCCGTAAGCAGGTAATATTCCTGCTCTAGAAATGACGCCATCACCCAGATCCATGTGAGGTAGTCCTTTAAAGCAGTCTTTTGAACAGCATGATGATGAACCTAAGAAGCATCTCTTTTCGCAGTTGGATTCAGAATGTCATTTGTATCTCTCTTGCAGCAAGCATTATTAATGTTTTTATTAGGTAAAGAGTCTTATTGTCATATGGTTGTAATAATGTTACCTATATAGCAACAACCTGACCAGTCTGTTAGTGACCAAAGGGTATGCTTGATCTCTGCAAATATAATAGTATTCATGTAGTGCTGTCATCCTCAGCCCTTCAGTTCCATCATAAATTTTCCAAGTAAAGTTGTAAATGTTTCCAACAAATTGTGTACCATTTTTACAGTATGTCCTTTAACAGTCCTTGACAATTGAAGTGTCACTACTGAAAGGGGGTAGAGGTATGTTAAGTTTTTTGATTCTTAGTGAGGAAAATAGTATGAAATGCTGCGTGGAGGTTGGTGTCTGCTACTGGTATTGGTATAAGTGGAATATTCCATCATGTGCAGTAGGTATATGTCCACAAACCCAACAGTTACTGATGTTAAGAATTTTTGCATATGTGTATATGGCAGCAGCAGAAATATTACATTTAGGATGCAAGTCAGGTGTTCTAGTTGCAATATTGACCAAGCATTTGTGCCTAGTTCTAGTGATACACTTGTCTGTAATAAAAATGATTCAGTACTTACTGTTCTGATGGTTGCAGATGATGACGTGCTCACAGTTCCAGATGAAAAAAGTAGGCAGAAAAAAATGAGGATGAAAATCGCAGTAGCCATTCCAGTTAAATGCCCATATGAAAATCAAGCATATTAGGGGTGGGTTTTGAAGAAAGTGTAAACATGGAATCTGATGCTATCCATGTCGTCATTCATCACAGATGGGTCTTGGATCCGACCTCGGATCTGAGGTGGCAATTGAAGGACCGATCCAGAGCTCAAGCTCCTCCCCTTCCCATAATCCCTCGCTGACCTGCGACCCTCAGGTCTTGCTTGCCACTGAAACACTTGGATGTATATCCTACAGCTCAAGTGACTTCACTTCAGATAAGTGCTAATTGCCTTAACCGTCTACCAAGAAAGGTATATTCTAGCAAGTGGAAAAGATTCTCAATTTGGGCCAGACAACGAAATCCAGACCATTTTTCAGCCCTTATTTCTAACATTCTGTTGCTCTTGGCTCCTCTTTTTCAGGAAGGATCTAGTTTCTCCACCATTAAACTCCACTTGGAGGCCATCTCAAATTTTCGTTTGAATGAGGGATCCCACCTTTTCTTCCAGACTGTGTTAAGGCCTTTCTCAAAGGGGTATTTCTCCTTACAACTCCTATCAAAGATCCCTGTCCACCATGGGATCTGACTCTGGTTTTGCAGTCTTTGACACGAAAGCCTTTTGAGCCCACAGCATCTTGTGATCTCAAATTCCTGTCCTGAAAGACGGTCTTATTGGTAGCTATTACTTCTGCCAAGAGAGTTTCCGAGTTGCAGACTGTCAGCATTAAGCCCCTATTTATGATCTTCCACAAGGATAGGGTGTCGCTCAGGAATAATCCTGCGTTCATTCATAAGGTAGCTTCAGAGGCCAGTCTTAACCGATCTTTTCAATTTCTTGTGTTTATTCCTAATTAGTCTAATAAGGGGAAATATATGTTGCATTGTTTGAACCTCCATAGACAGTTGCATTTTTATCTCAAGAGGACTGAAGAGTTTCTGAAGTCAGATCAGCTTTTTGTGGCCTTCTCTCAGGCCAGAAAAGGTCTAGGAGTTACCAAGGTATCGATTTCCCATTGGATCGCAAACTGTATTTACTTCATTTTTGATAGCAGGCACTTGGAACTTTCCAGACCAGTTGAAGCTCACTCTACTAGATTTGTGGCTACATCTTCCGCCTTCTTGGCTAAGCTTTCTTTGGATGAGATTTGCACTGCTGCTGCTTTGTCTAATCCTCACACTTTTGTTACACACTATAAGTTGGATTTGGTGTCTAGGAACAGGGATTTCTTTGGTTCCTGTGTACTCTGGCATATCCTTCCCTGAGGCCTCCCAGGGTTCATAGTAGCTGGGGAGTCTGACCCATCTATGATGAATAATGACATAGATAGCATCAGATAAAGAGTTGCGTACTTACCATAACTTGGAATCTGTGCTATCCAATGTTATTATTCATCACATTCCCACCCTCCGTCCCCCTCCCTTCTGGAGATCTGATAGATGTGTAAGGATGTCTTCCTTTGGAGATTTCTTTTAGTATTATAGGCAGTCCAGATTGCTTTTTCTTCATCCAGCAAACTCGATATGAGGTTCGTAGGTCAGCAAAGGATTATGGGAAGGGGAGGAGCATGAGTGCTAGATCTGCCCTTCAGTTGCTGGCTTGGATCTGAGGTCAGATCCAAGACCCATCTATGATGAGTAATGACAGTGGATAGCACAGATTCCAAGTTATAGTATGTACATAACTCTTTTTATACTTCTATGACATCGATTTCCAAATAAACTCTAACCAGAAGTGTTGTTTGTATATGATTCCACAAATGACTTTTGGTTGCTAGATGAGTTGCTTAGTCCACTTTTCAGAAAGCATGATGATTCCTCCATGTTTGTTTCAGAAGCAAGAAAAAATAATGTTGATAATGAAGTATCCTCATTAAGATTTATCTCTAACCAAAGTGATGTTATAGTCTTTGATTTCACCTCTGAATTTGATTCGATTGGCAAATCATTCAATTTCACTTCTGGATTTGGTTCAGATGGCAAAGTGAAAAAGTCCTTAGTCTTCATATTCAGATGCAGTGTTGTCCTGGGTATGACTTACAATAGGCTACGCTGAGTCACAAATAATGACGTCAAGTGGCATCTTGGCTGCACTTGTCATAAGGGAGGGTCTTATTGACCTATGACATGGAGCCAGGTGAGCAGTCCTCCACATCGAATGGCAGCAGTGGTTGTAAGCAAAATGAAGTAGGGTCCTGTCTATCTTGGGTGCAAAGAATGTTTTAGGGAAAATGACTTGATGTAGAGTAAATCTCCTGGATAGAATTTATGGTAGGCTGTTTCAAAGCTGCAGATACAGGTCTGTGATAACACTGTAAAACAGAACACAAAGTTGTATTAAAAAATAGATTCATCTACATTCTGTGACTGCAAATGTTTGGGAGAGGTGTAGCAGGCATTCTCATAGGTCTGCCCATGAGAATTTCATGAGAGGACAACATTCTAGTAGCACTACTTAATAAAAGTAAAAGTATAGCTTATAACTGTTTAAGACCATTTTCCTCACACAACTTAGTAAGGCAGGTTTTTATGGTCCAATTTGCCTGCTGTACAATTCCTGAAGCTTGTGGCCTAGTCATTGTTTTACTGATCTGCTGTATTACTTGACTAGTAAAGTGAGTGCTCTGGTTTGACTGGATGCAACAAGGAACACGAAATCTTAAAATAAAGTCCTGAAACAATTTCTTGGCTACTGTTGTAGGATCATTTCTTGCACATGTGTATGTTTGTACCCATCCAGGAAAAAACTCTATCACAACAATTATGTACATTAACTTTTGTATGGATGTATTTGTGGGAGTTCAGTAAAGTTCCTCCGAATGGTACAAAACAACCTCCACAGTTTTGCAAGGTTTGTGTGGTGCAGGTACAGTCTCTGAAACATTAGGTTCTAAACAAATCACATATTGAACAACTTTCAAAAGGTGAGGGGCATACCGGGCATACCAAGCATACCAAGCACTGGAAATCTGTTTTATAAAGGCATTTTTATCCAAATGAAAGTGGCAAGCTTTAACCATTTGAGTTGAAAAAAACATTTTGTGGAGCTACCAACTGCCCTTCCAGGTGGTGTGACAGAAGCTCTGGAGAATGGCTGTAGCCATCATGGATCCACCTCACCCATTCAGAATCCTCAGTCTGATTCTGGAAAGATAATAGTGCTGTTAGTTTCATGAAGTTGCTGCAAAAAAGAAACCTTTACAGGATAAGAAAATTAAGCTTGTCTTGCCACCATATCTTCAAAACAATTACCTCTAGAGATGTAAGAATCCTCATTTTTGTGTGGCACTTTTGAACATGGCTTGTTCCTTTGATAACAATAATGCATTCAATAGTTCATAAACAAAAACAGCATTTTTAATAACTGTCCATGCTTAAGTCAAATACCCTCTTGCTCTTGAAGTGTCACAAAATCATGAACTACCCCATAAGCATAAAGCGAGTCTGTAAAAATAGTGACAGATCTGATGTCATTTTCATTCATTCCTCAACTCATAGGTCTCAGATTAGACCTCAGATCCGACTTAGATGTTTTTGTCAGATTCACATATCCAGCTCTTGAGCTCCTCCCTTTACCGAAAGTGCCCCACTAACCACTATACCTCAGATCTCATTTGCCTCCATATCACCTAGATGCAGATAACCTTCTCTTGAGCAGTTGGATGTTGAGTTTCTTAAAGGTTGCAAGTTTAGCCTGTCTTTCCACCCTTCCTCTCCGCTTTTTGTTTTTTCTCAGTTTCTGTCTGTTAGGCTCAGATTTTCCTATCCGTTTTAGGGTACTCCTCTGTGTACCATTGTTGGCACCTATTCTTTCTCCTCCTTTTTGTCTTCCCTCTTTCTTACCCTATAGAAGGTGTTCTTTGTACCATCTTTGGTACATAATCTGCTTTATATATATAAAAAAAAAAAAAAACGTTTTTATCTGTCTCTGTTTTTTGGACTATTAATGAAACCCTGTCAGACAAGCCCACAGATTTCAAGAAATGCACTTCCTGTATGCATAAGATTCCAAACTCTGATGTTATCAGGGAGTGTGTTTACTTCTTGGGCACTGCCCAGTTAGATACTGACTGCACTATCTGTGCAGGCTTCAACTCATGAGCACTTAGTGATTGCAGGAGCAAATTGGTTTTGAAGATCCTCCTTCCTTCCTTCCTCTTTCTCTTCCTCTTCTCTAGTTGCTGGGGCTCAACCAACCACCAAGAAGTCCAAAAAAGGAAAGCCTGAATTGGCTCCAAAAGACAAAAACTCTAGAAAACAGTCCCCTGATCATGCACCAAGATAGGCTCCAACAACTGAGCCTCCTTCAAAGATTTTAATCCAACCTCTTTGGATCTTACCACTTCGAAGCCCAAGTCAGGATGCGGTCCCTCCCTTCCAGTTTTCACTGGAGCTGATGCTCTGCTCCATTCACCGCTCCTGCAGGAGATGCTAATGAGACACTGCAGGTAACCTTCATCCAGCTCCTCCCTTACATCCTCTAGGAGCTTTTCTGAAGCAGAGGTGGCTAAGATGATGGTGAAGTTCCTCAGAGCTCTGATCAAGATGGGGGGTAGTTCTGGCTTAGTCTCCCATCAGACTTGTGAGCCTGGCCTCCATCGAACCTCAGTTGATCTCTCCTTCTCTGATTTGACCTGTGGTTTCAGAGCCTCAGATCCGAGATGTTTGAGTGTGTCCTCTTTGGATTCAAAGATGAGTCATTCTTCTACACTGATCTTGTTCCTGAGTCATCCTGTTCTGACACTCTCAGAGCAGAATGACTCTCGGAGCAGAAACATCAGCACCAGCTTGGGGGGAGGGTAGATTTGACTCCACAGTTGTCAGAGCCATCCTTGTCCCTAGGAGCCTCGACACTCCACAGCGTGGGTCCAACTCACTCCTTGGAACAAGCGTTTCAGAAGTTTCAGGGCACGTCAGCTCAGGAGACTTTGGCTGTGGTGTGCTGGTTGCTGTTTCACCTTTGCTTTTTGGCTTGAGAGAGTGGAGAGGGCCTTCTCATTGCCTAGACAGAGGACATCAGTGCCCCCTTCAGATCCTATCTGTAGCCCCCCACCAGATTTTGAGGTATGAGCCTCTCAGGTCTATCCCACCTGGACAGTCAACACAGTCAAGCTTCCAGTCAGTCCTCCCCTATCACTTCCAATCCCTCACCAGACCATCCGACTGATGGGTTTCCTAGGAAGAAAATGCATGAGGGGAGATGCAGAGATTCCCCCTCAGAAATCTGTCACCAAGGACACTGACTTTGATGAAGGGGAGGGGGGTCCCCCATATCTCCACCAGATGATGTCTCCTTTGGAGAAATTCTGAAACTTCTCAAGCAGAAAGGTGGCTGGTTTTCCAAACCCACTTTCTAGGAGGAGTTTGTGTTCCTGGAGGCTTTTGGATCTGACCCAGTTACATCTTGGGTGGCCTCACTGGCTGATGAGCTGATAGACCTTGTCTCGCACCATGCATGGAAGGAGCCAGATACTGTGGAATATATCCCCAGGTGACCCAATAAGTTTTCAGCCCCCTCCCAAATGACAGAGCCAACTGGGGCAAGGGGGGTCCCAGTAAATGACATGGTTGTGCCCTATGATTGTTGAATTATTTGCTGCATTTTACAAGATTCCAAAGAGATTTGACTAAGGGGACCTCCAGATCTCTTTCTGGGCTAATGTCTGTGGAGGACCAGAACAATGTTTCTTCACAGCTGGCAACCCTTCAATTCTTGTCTAATATGTCCATGAGGCTGAGATCCCATGCTGCAGAAGGTACCTCACTGGTGGCAGGTTTGGGCACAACTTTCAGGAAACATGCCTGGATGTGCCTGTGCAGATGTTCTTCATCTCACATTGCTGCAGTCCTTACATATGGGTAGTCCGCTGTCCTCGGTCGGCCCGAATACCAAAGTATTAGGCTGACGTCGGTCAAGGCGCTTAAAACTGACATCAGGACGTCAGGGTACAAAAGCGCATGACCGACGTCATTTCCTCAGTCTTTTTTGCTGCATGGTCCGATGCAGAAGCAGCGTTGCAAGTGCCATTCGGCGTTCTGAAATTTTTCGAATTCGGAGTTTCAGACCGAATCCAAGTTGGCTAAGTACCCCGTTGGGGAATATTTTGTTTTTTTCTTGCCTCAGTGTTTTACCAGATGTCAGAAAAAGTGAATAACTGTATTTCTTGTGGGAAACAGATACCGCATAGGGATTATCATTCTTTGTGTATTCCTTGTTTGGGGCCTGAGCACGACGTTGTTGGGTGTCGCTTTTGTGCTAGGTTCAATAAACGCACTATTGCGAAGGTTAGATTGTGCTAGGCTGGTCTTTGGGAAGCGGTGCAATTATAATATGCCGCCGGATTCTCCGGCCGCTTCTCAAGAAGCGCAAAGACAAAGCAGTTAAACCCAGGCAAGATGAGTCGTCCGTTCGGACGCCGGTTCTTTAGAGGTTTCAGTGGAACCGGTGGTTCCGACGGAGACTTCTCTGGAGTCTCAGGGGAGACTTTGATTTTGCAGGAGGTGGTCTCTCAGGAGGCAGGTCAGGCTGAAGGGGCTTCTCAAGTTACTGTAATCCCTCCCTTCCTAGGGTGGTTAGGCCTTCTCCTTCTGTTTCCAAGGCTTCTCCCAGAGGCAGGCCAGTTTTAGCTTCTGTTGGTGTCACTCCTAGTTCAGCAGGGTCTGTGCCTAAGAAGCACATGCTTAAAATGGCAGAAGATTTGATTACTCTGATTAGAGGTTCTTTGCCCCTCCTGATAAGAGGCCTAGGGTGGAGCCAGAGTTGGGAAGTTTTGAGCAGGCTTCGATGTTTCAGAGTCTTCAGCTGAAGACTTGCAGGAGTACTCTCCTTATTCTGATTCTGATGCAGATGATTCCACTCCTTCTGCTTCTCCTCCAGAGGATTTTTCTTTTCAGAGACACTTCATTCTATGAGGGAACATTTTAAGTGGGAAGGTCAGGACTTCTCTGATTCTAGGAAAAGGCTTAGGAGTTTTTGCTGTTACCCCAGCATAGGCCCTTGGCTATACCCCTGTTCTGGATGTTGTGGAAGATGTGTTTGCAGAGGCTTCACTTAATCCTGATTCTCTGCCTCCTGCTCCTGTTAAACCGGATAGGTATTACAGGGTGCCTGAGGCTCATAAATATCTTTATAAGAGTCCTAGGGCGGACCCAGAAACTATTAGTCAGGGACCTAAGGGTGTCAAGGCCTCTGTTGTAAAAAATCCGGTTCCTCTAGATAAAGAAGCCAGAGCTTTGGATAGATGGGGAAAGAAGGTCTATACATCTTCTACCTTAGCTATGAGGGCTTTGAATTGCCAGTTTCATATGTTGAAATATCAAAACTTTCTTCTTTCTCAATTGAAGTCTAAGGTGGATGCTCTGGCGGAAGGCATTGAGTGTAAAGAATTACAAGATTTGGTGCATGTCTCTGAACAGGTGGGTAAGCATTCATTACAGTGTGGTTTTGATGCTGTGCAGGCCTCGTCTAGGGTGGCTGCCACTGGCTCAGTTCTTCGCAGGCACGCCTGGCTGAAGGATCAGAATTTATCTGACCATGTTAAGACAAGGATTTTGGATGCTCCTTTGCAGTCTGATGTGTTGTTTGGTTCACCTGTGGAGTCAGTCTTGAAGAAAATGGAAGACAAGGCTAAGTCTATGCAGGCTGTTTAAGATTTTTGCAAGTTCAGCCTCCAAGTTTAGTAGGAATTGGCCTGCTAAGGGGTGGACGATCCTTCTTATGATTCTCAGTCTAGGGGTAGATCTAGATGTGGTGGGGGCAGAGCTCAGAGTTCTTTCAGGCCTAGAACAGGGAGTTCACCTGCACAATCTTCGGGTGAGGGCAGGGGCCAGTCCTTTCGTAAACAGGCCCAATGACCTACTTTTTCAGCTGCCAGATCCTTCTTGCCTGGCAGCACCTTTGGGAGGAAGGTTAGCACTCTTCAAGGAAAATTGGATGTTGATTACCCAAGACAAATGGGTATTGGATATCATACACCAGGGTTACAAGTTTTATTTCCATACCTTGCCTCCTTTCAAAGGCATGCCGGACGTTCCTCCTCAGCAAAGACTAGAGGCTCGCAAACAAATTTCTCTACTACTTCAAATAGGGGCCATACAACCGTCCCTCTGCCAGAAGTGGGCCTAGGATTTTATTCTCGCCTGTTTCTAGTACCAAAGAAAGGAAACACGTGGAGACCAATTTTGGATTTATCTATCCTCAACACATATCTGGACATTCCCAAGTTCAAAATGTTGACGTTACAACAGCTTTTACCTCTGCTGGGCAAAGATCACTGGATGGTGACTCTGGATCTCAAGGAGGCTTACCTTCATGTTCCCATCAGGCCCAGTTGCAGGTAGTATCTGCGTTTTGGGCTGGGACTTCACATTATCAGTTCTCTGCATTGCCCTTTGGCTTATCTACTGCCCAGAGTGTTCACGAAGGTTCTGGCTCCAGTGGTAGCTTTCTTCAGGCTAAGAGGAATACAGATCTATCCTTATTTGGACGATTGCCTGATTCTGGCCCAAGAAAAGGACGAACTTCTTCATCATTTACAGTATGTGATGGCAGTGTTAAGATGCCTGGGGTATTCTGTGAACGAAATAAAGTCCAGTCTAGTACCCTCTCAGGACATGTGCTTTCTGGGTGTGAGACTGAATACAGCATCCCAGATGGCCTTTTGACCCCGGACAAACAAAAGAATCTTTCTCTTTACTTCCACCAATTGTCTCGTCAGTCCAGGCTGACTGCAAGGACAGTCCTTCAAGCCTTGGGGTTCATGGCATCTTGTATTCTGGTACTTCCCAATGCCAAACTGCATATGAGGAAGCTACAATGGTATCTCAAGAATGTATGGACACAGCACTGCCAAGATTTGGACACTGTCATTCAGATAATACCTTGCATTCAAAAGGAATTTTTGTGGTGGGCTCAGGAATGTCACCTAAACAAGGGACTCACTGTGACCCGGCCAGAGGCGAGTCAGATTTTAACGACAGATGCCTCAGACAAAGCTTGGGGAGCTCATCTAAATGGAAAATGGGTACAAGACACGTGGCCTGCCAGACTTCAACATCTACATATCAACTTGAAGGAGATGTTAGCAGTCCAATTTGCATTGATAGCTTTCAAGGATTTACTTCTTCCAGGGCAGGTGTTGATTCAAACAGACAACACAACTGTCATGTGGTACATCAACAAGCAAGGGGAACGATTCTTATCGTCTATGCAGACAAGCAATGATTTTGTGGGAGACTGCTCTCAGTTTACAGCTAAATCTTCAGGCAAGGTTTCTGCCAGGAGCACAGAACTCCTTAGCAGATGTTTTGAGCAGACAAATTATGGATCCCCACAAGTGGAAATTGGATCCTCATGTATTTCAGAGATTGACAGTGTTATGGGGAACTCCAGACATAGATCTGTTCGCTTCTCCACTAAATTACCAGCTGCCAAAGTTTTGCACAAAAAGGTTTCATCCCACAGCTTGGAAAGTGGATGCTCTCTCATTCAATTGGAGCAATCTTCACGTGTATGCCTTTCCACCTCTGCCTCTCCTCCCAAAGGTACTGCTGAAGGTCAGACAGGACAAGCCAAACATGATTTTAATAGCTCCAGATTGGCCTCGACAGCACTGGTACCCATTACTGAGAAGTCTGGTACAGGAGCCTCCATGGCCTTTGCCTTCGATTCCTCACCTGCTGTCTCAGGAGAACAGTCATTTACTCAATGTCAAACTTCATTCTCTACATCTGACAGCCTGGCATATTCTGTTTTAAACCCTGGAGGGTCTCAGCTTCCACAACAAGTTTTGAATGTTATTTTGGAGGCCAGAAGGCCTAGTACAAGGAAAGTTTACGCAGATAAATGGAGGAGATTTTTATTTTGGAGTACAGCAAAGGACTTTGATGTTTCTAAACCTAATTTAAGTGTTGCGCTTCAATACCTTACTGTGTTATTGGACAAAGGTTTGTCCTTCTCCTCTATAAAGGTTCATGCTGCAGCAATTTCTGCTCACTATGACTGTGACCCACCATTATTTTCTCAGCCTTTGTTTAAGCAATTCCTTAGAGGGGCAAAGAATATAAGACCCCACGTAGAGCTCCTACTCCTGCTTGGGATCTCAATTTTGTGTTGGAGAAACTCACTCTACAACCTTTTGAGCCTGCAGCATCGGCAGAGTTGAAATATTTATCATGGAAGACTGCTTTTTTGTTGGCCATTACCTCTGCGAGAAGGGTTTCTGAATTACAGGCCCTTATGGCAGTTGAGCCTTTCTTAATTTTCCACAAGGATAGGGTGTCTTTGCGTACTAACCCTTCTTTTATGCCTAAAGTGGTTTCTAGTGTGGCTTTAAACCAAGCTATTCATTTGCCTACTTTTTATGCAAACCCCCAAAATAAAGGGGAAAGGATTTTGCACACTTTGGATATACACAGACAGTTGCGATATTATTTGAGCAGAACTAAAGGGTTCAGGCAGCCTCAGCAGTTGTTTGTTTCTTTTGCTTTGGGTTCTCAGGGCAAACCTGTTTCAAAACAAACTATTTCTAAGTGGATTGGTTTTTGTATTGCTTTCTGTTATTCCCATCATGGTAAGGAGATTCCAGCTGGGATTAGGCCTCATTCCACTAGGGCTACTGCCACTTCTACAGCTTTTTAAGGGGTGGCTACTAAAGATATTTTGGAAGCAGCTACTTGGAGTTCAGTGCATATTTTCTCTAAGCATTACCACCTTCCACTTTACTCTAAATCTAGGGCTGGATTTGCCACTGCAATTTTACAGGGCATGTTGGCAGCTCCTAATGCTTTATAGTTTTGCCATCCTCCCTTACCTCTGCTTTGGGATTCTACCCATATGTAAGGACTGCAGCAATGTGAGATGAAGAACATAGTACAGTTTTGTACCTACCATAAATGTAGATGTTCGAAGATCCACATTGCTGCAGTCCAATTCTCCTCCCTCCTTCCCCTCTGTTGTTGAAGGTGGTGGTGTGCTTTGTGTTGTATATATTGTAAATATGGTTAGTGCACGGGTGGTTGGTTAGGTTTTGCTGGTTTTTGGCTTTGGCCTTTCTTGTTAGGGCCTTCTGACATCTGGGGCAAGAAAAGACTGAGGAAATGACGTCGGTCATGCGCTTTTGTACCCTGACGTCCTGATGTCAGTTTTAAGCGCCTTGACCGACGTCAGCCTAATACTTTGGTATTCGGGCCGACCGAGGACAGCGGACTACCCATATGTAAGGACTGCAGCAATGTGGATCTTCGAACATCTACATTTATGGTAGGTACAAAACTGTACTTTTTGTGGAACACTTCAAGTCTTTGTTCATCAGTGCTCCTTTTGATGGATCATGCTTGTTTGGCCCAAAGTTAAAGGAAACTCTGTCCAGAGCTGATCAAGATGGAAAGACATTGTTTGCCATTGAGATCCATTTTTCCACCCCTCTGAGACCCTTCTTCTGGAATCAGCAAGGAGATAGAAACGTGGTTGCACAAGTCCTAAGGTCCTTTCCAAGACTCATGAGGAGATAGTTCTCCCAGAGGCAGATGGAGGAACGCTTAATGGAAGATGCTGCCCTTGTGGCAGAGGTGGTCCACAGAACCATGGTTTCAGGGATTCCTTCTTGGACAAACCCTACCAGCACTCCTGAAAGATTGCTTGACTTCTGTTCTCTGGAGGCAGTTGGGGGATGCTTGTGTCTGCACCAAGAAGGCTGGGCATCCATCACAAAAGATACTTGGGTGCAGAGGATGATATCCAGAGGTCATTTCATTACATTTTCCCAAATTCCCCTACAAAAAATTAAACAGATCCTTAATGTTCCACCCAAGCAGAGGTGAGGCAGCAGCTGTAGAAATAGAAATGCTGCTAGAAAAGCAAGTCATCCAGATGAACCCCCCCCTCCCCAGACCAGATAGAATTTGGAACCTGCTCAGGTTTTTTTTAGTGCCAAAAAAATTCAGGGTACTTGAAACCCATCCTGGATCACAGCAGACTAAACCAGTACATGAAATATTCAGAGTTCCAGATGGTCACGGTTCAGTCCATTTTGCCTCTGCTGATAAAGGACGATTGGATGTGCTTGATAGAACTTCATGATGTGTACTATCACATCAAAATGAACAGATTCTCCAGAAGATATCTGTGCTTATGGCTGTGAGCCGGTCATTACCAGTTCAGAGCACTGCCCTTTGGCCTCACCACAGCCCCCAGGGTGTTCACCAAATACATGGAGGTAGCAGCTCATCTGAGACTGCTGGGATTCTGGGTGTTTCCGTATCTGGATGACTGGCTCCTGACTGCTCTGACCAGGCATCTTCTTATGCAAGCAAAGAACTGTTTGCTCCAATTATGTCTCCATCTGGGCATCACAGTCAACTATAACAAGTTACAGGTCACACCTACACAGAATCTGGAGTTCATAGGTGCTCATCTAGATTCTGTCAATCAGATAGCATTGCTTCCTCTAACAAGAGTACAAACCATCATATCCCAGTCATGGAAGTAATCTTGCATTCTTCTCCTCCAGCACAACTGGACTTGCGAGCATTAGGGTCCATGGCAGCAGCAGTTACTCTGAGTTTCATTAGCCATATTTCATATGTGGATTCTGCAGTGGAATCTGTCAGTGTAGTGGTCTGTTCTTTTGCAGCCCTTGTACACAGCAATCAGGATCACACAAGTTTGCAAGAAATGCCTTCTTTGGTGGATCCGTTCAGATGAAGTTTCTCAGGGCTATCCATTTGTTCTTCCACTACCAGTGGCAACAGTGACCACAGACACCTCCAACAGAGGTAGAGTGGGGGACATTTCTTGGGAAGGACAGTCCAAGGTACATGGTCCCCAGAAGAGGCCAGTTTGCCCATCAGTGTCATGGAAATGAGAGCAGTCACCCTGGTGTTGTAGGCCTTTCAAGATGCTCTTCCCTCTGCAATGGTGGTGATTTAAATGAACAATATGCAATATGTCTGTAGCCTGGTACATCAACTAACTGGAGGGGGGGTCACGACCAGCTCTTATCCGCTATATCGAGAGGCAGTGAGAGTATGGCAGTGGGTGATCGCTTCCAGCAGCTTTCTCATAACAATGCACATACCGGGGAAAGCCAACGTGCTTATGGACAAACTAAGTAGGTCCAGTCTGATGCCTTATGAGTGGTCTCTCAGTGTGAAAGTAGTGGAGAGAATTTTCCGTCAATAGGGCCAGCCATGCTGCGATCGTTTTGTTTCTCCCCTCAACAAGTGCAACAGGTTCTTCATCCTGGTCCCACTCTGGGGGAGTCACCAAGACAGGTTGTAGTTCATGACTGGCCATTTGGTCTTCTTTATGCTTATACCCCATTACTTCTAATCCCCAAATTCCTACAGAAAGCATGCTGGTAGAAGAGCGACGTTATCCAAACTGCACCATTTTGGCCTCATCAAAATTGGTTTCCCTTCCTGTGGCCTCATCTTCTGTATCCACCCTGGATACTGGGCCCCACTCTGTATCTCCTGCATCATCTAACAGGGATGACTAATCAGGACATAACAGGCCTCAAATTGACTGCAGGATTTCTCCATTTCCAGTGATGGCTAGACAGCCCAGTTTTACCTCCCAAGTCTGACATATTCTCTTGTCTTCTTAAAAGTCTTCTACCAGGAAAATCTACAAAATAAATGGAAGAGATTTTCAGTTTGGGCCCTCAAGAGAGATTTGTACACCTTTTCTGCCCGAATCCCCACCAGTCTTGAATTTTTAGTTTCCATTTTTTAATGATGGGGCTAATTTCCTGCTATTAAAAGTACAGTTGGCTGCCATTTCCAACTTTCATTTGAGTGAAAATCATTCTTCTTTGGCCTCTTCTAAGTTGTTCAAGGTTTTTCTGGAAGGCACCTTTTTACTTAGGCTCCCAGTCAAGGGCCTTGCTCCTTCATGGGATTTAACTGTCTTACTTCAAGGTCTGACACAAAGCCCCTTTGAACCTTCAGCCAAGACAGAGACCCTAAGTTCTTGTCCTGGAAAACCGTTTTTCTAGTTGCTGTTATGTCATCTAGATGAGTATCTGAATTCCAGGCTCTTTCCTACAAATCTACTTACCTGTTTTTTCTTAAGGATAGAGTCTCCTTACATAAAAAAACCCATCTAATTTACCTAAGGTGGCTTCTGAGTTAAACATTAATCAAGTCGTTAACCTCCCAGTTTTCTTCTCAAAATTTTCTAATAAAGGTGATTACATGCTCCGTCATTTGGATGTGCATAGACTACCTCAGTTTTTATCTCCACTGGACTAAAATTTCAGGAGAACTCACCGGTTGTTTGTACCCTTTTCAGTGAACAGATTGGGCATTGCAGTTTCCAAAGCTACCTTAGCCAGATGGTTGCCTGACTGCATATCCTTTGTTTATAGCCACAGAGGGCTGTCTTTGCCTAAGACCCCTAGAGCACATTCTACAAGGTCTATGGCCACTTCTTCAGCTTTTTCGTAAAGAACCTTGATAAATGACATTTGTGTCACTGCCACTTGGTCCAGTGCTTATACCTTTATTGCTCATTACAAGTTAGATTTGATTTCTAGGAACAGAGCTGCTCTTGGCTCCGCATCTCTCCAAAATATCTTTCCGTGAGGACCACTCAAGGTTCATCTAGTTGGGGACTCTGTCCTGTAGGTTGAGGAATGAATGAAAATAACAATATCAGATGCAACAGTGCTGTACTCACCATAAAGATGCATCTGTGTTGTCCATTTTCATTCCTCCTTTTAACGCCCTTCCCTTTTTTCATTGGGAGGCCACTTTGGGAACCAATTGTTCCTTGTTCGAGCTCTAATTTTCTGTCTGTTTTTATTCTGCCTTATAGACACTGTAGTATCAGCCATGTATTACTGGGGGTAGCAAACTTGATCTGAGGTATGCTAGGTTAGTGTGGCATTATGGACAAAGGGAGGAGGTCGAGAGTTGTATCTGTGAATCTGGTAAAAGTAACAGAGTTGGTTCAGAGGTTGGATCTGAGAACCATCAATTGTGGAAGAATAAAAATGGACAACACAGATGCATCACTGTGGTGAGTACGTAACTTTTCTTTTTATTCTTTGTCAACCTAAAGGCTTCTGTAATAGCTACAAGTTCACTTATTTGAGCAGACACATTTTCTTTTAATTGTCCTGCGAACAAACAGAAAAGGCTGCCACTAATGTCCAGTCTTCTCTTAGAGCACAGGAGCCATCAACAAAAAGAAACTATTCCGGATTCGGTAGTGAAACATTTTTTAAGTTTCACCTAGGAAGAAGCACAGAGTTATCTACAACAACACAATTGTGTGGTTCTCCTTCATCCACTCTGGGAATTAAAGAAGCAGGTTTAAGTAATGGACATAGGATAGTCTGCAAAGAAGGGTGATTAAGCAGAGACAATTCATATTTAGACAGTCGTGCTGCAGGTAAATACTGTGATGTTCTGTAGTCCTATCTCACCTTCATTCTTTACATATGGGATCGGAGCCGATCCTCGGCTCCGACTCGGCCTATTTACAAGCTGGAAGACTTCTGGTTAGCTCATGGCTAGGTAGGTTTCCCATGGTGCACCAGTACAATCCCCAGATCTCGTTTGCTGCGTCGACGAGTTCGGTTGTGCTTCTCTTTGGCTCTGGCTAAGTGATTGCATTTTTTCCACTTTTACCAAAATTTTATTGACTGTTTAGTTTAGAATAGTTCAATATAGTTAAAATCTGTTACTGTTTATAATAATTAGTTAGCGTAGTTGTTAAAGTTGTTAACTTCTGTTTGCGCCATTTGGTGCAATTTTTGGCCTTTACTTTCTTCCTTGGTATCCCGTGTACTGGTTTTTCTATTTGGAATTAGTGTAGGCGCCTTTTGCGCACTAGTATTCTGTGTGTTTGATAGAGTTTGGCGGTTTTCCGCTTGCTATTTAGAATAGTTATTAACTTGTTACTAGCGTCATTTTTTGCTGATATTATTAACAGAACTACGTTCTGTTTGTGCTTGACATGTATTTGAATTTGTGTCATTCTCGTTCTTACTGTTTCAGTTGAGTGTGTGATCTCTTACCTTTCTAACTGTTGGGTTTGTTTCAGTTAGAAGACCCTATCTCTTCCTTGTCCGGGCTAGGCCTGTTTAAATTAGAGGACCTAGTCCTCTTTCTTCATCTTCTCTGTGTGCGTGTGCTATTTTGATAATCAGAATGACTAAAGTGATTAAGGAGCATAAGCCCATCCGGCTTCAAGAAATGTATTAAGTGCTCCCAAAAAATGTTTATAACGGATGGTCACAGTAACTGTGTTTACTGTTTAGGGGCTATCCATTTACAGGACACCTTTTTATTTTGTCATGCATTTAATCCTAGGGTGTTGCAGGAAAGGAAGAACAAGTTAATCCTAAAAGGTCTTCTTCAGCCTTCGTTCGAGGAAGATTTGTCTAGTTCCTCATCATCCTCTAAATCTACCAAAGGAAAGTTATAATCTTCCAAGAGGCCCTCCCCGGCACTGGCTGGTGTCTTGGAGCCACCTCTTAAAGTTGCAAAAACTGTCTCATCTGCTCCACAGACCTCGGAGCTGACTGAGAGTGGCATTGTTGTTGCAGGGTTGGTTCCAAGTTTTTCGGAGCCGACCGCTGAGACTATTGAGACTGCTTCTCGGAGCCGGTCTGTGGACCCGCTATTGGTCTCCTTGTTAGTGAAGTCTCCTGTACCTTCGAGATCTCGATCTCCTATGTCATCCAGGTCTTCTAGAAGTTTATCGGAAGAAGATGTGGAGAGGGTTGTGCTGAGACTTTAAGTCATCTGCTTTGCCTAAATTATTATTGGCTCTGACCCAGTCGGTTCCGGAGCCACTCGAGCCCGTTCAACCCTCTATGTTCATTCCTCCTCTGAGCCATGCTAGTCTTTTGGAGCCGGAGTGCTTGGTACCACCGGGGGAATCTTCGGCTCCAGCTACCATTGTGGCTGTTTCAGAGACAAGTTCTACTCCAACACTTTCTGTGCCGTCTGCCGTGTCCAGGGGCCGAAGCTGTCTGGTTGGCCTCGACAGGGATGCTTGAAACCGAACTTCTTCGGTTTTGAGTCTTCCTCTCGGTGTGTCGGCTAAGGTGAGTTCGAACCCTGCATCTATCTCGGAGCCGATGGCTCTAGCACCGATGGCATCCTCGGACTCCTCGAAGCTGGAGAGGTCCTCGGAGCCAGAGAGATCGGCTTTCAAGATGATGAGTGTGCTGTCCTGACCGTCAGCTCCTACCAGAGATACAGGCACTCTTTCCCCCCATAGCACCCACTTCTGTCTCAGCTCCTACTCCCACCAGTGGCAGCAGAGACCCCCAGCCTCAGGAGCCACTGGCTGGTGGCCCCCACTCTTCCGAGACCTCCCCGGAATGTCCTTCTGAGGAGCCCCCATGGAAGAGGACTTGTAAGCGGAAGCATGTCGACTCCCAGGATGAGTCTTTGGAATCTGACACTGACCACAAGGAGTCGGAAGAGTCCCCCAAGTCATCCTCTGATGATGTCTCCTTCGTAGACATTCTGGAGATCCTTAAACAGAGGTGCGGCTGGCCCACTGTCAGCCCTTCTGATGAGGAGTATGTGTACCTGAAGGCCTTAGGGTCTCAACCTTCTGCCTCTTGGGTGTCTCCACCCTTCGACAAACTGATGGATTTAGTCATTTGAAAGGTGTGGGATACTCCTGATGCCATGGAGCCAGTCCCTAGGAGACCAAACAAGTTCCTTTCTTCCCTTCCAGGAAAAGACTTTTTATCTAAAGGTGTGCCTGTAGATGCCATGGTGGTGGCAGCAGCCACTAAGAAGGAGTTAGCTGAGAGTTCTTCTGTTCATCTGCCAAATAGGGAGTCTCGAATGATGGACAGATACGGGAAGCGTATCTTTTCTTCAGCAGCATTTACCCTTGATCACTGAAATACCTTACTCACTTTATGAGGCTTCAGAGAGATCTCTTTAAAGAGTTACGAGATTCTCTACAAGGTACATGTACTGAGGGAGTTCCTGACAAGGTTTCTGCCCAGTTGTCTACCTTGACCTCTATCGTTAACTCCTCTATGCGGCTTATTTCGTATGCGGCCGATGGAGTGAGTAAAGCTGCAGGTTCAGGAATTTCCCTGAGGCGTCATTCCTGGATGTGTTTGTGTAACTTTGCAGAACTGTTTGTCTACCTTTACCAATGCCCTCTTCGGTTCCTCATTGTTTTGATCCAAGGTAAAGGACATTCTCACCCGGTGCTAGCAAGAAGGAAACACACACTCTGCCGTGGGAGTACGTTTTACTGTTCCCTCTAGAATATACCCTAAGGGTCAGAGGGGGCAGTAAGATGTGGTTCAAGAAGTCCCAGAGGTTTTTCCAGGAAGCACAGGGTGACTCCTCCTTCAAAGGCAGAGGAGGAGGAGGAAATGGGTAGACGTCGCCCTAGAGGCAGGGGCGGTCCGCAAAACCAGGGTGGTCGCGATTCCTTTCGGGGCTGGCCTTACCAGCACTCCTGATGTGGGGCCCGACTGTGCTTCTCTGGGGCCGGTCAGGGGTCACATTTCTTTGTATCCAAAATCTTGGTTTAGTATCACTCAAGACAAGTGGGTACAAAGAATTATTACCAGAGGTTATGTCATACCCTTTTCTCTTCCACCCTTTGTTCCCAAAAAGATCCCAGATATTCCACCCAGTCACAGGGATCAGGCAACTGTGGAGGTCAACAAGCTGCTGTCAAAAAGAGTCATCCAAACCATCCCAGCAGACCAAATAGGATCTGGAACTTGCTCCAGATTCTTTTTAGTGCCAAAACGTACAAGGGACTGGAGGCCCATTCTGGACCTCAGCAGATTGAACGAATCAGTAAAGAAGGACAAGTTCCGGATGGTAACACTGAAGTCTATACTCCCGTTGTTAGGGAAAGACAATTGGATGTGCTCAATAGATCTACAAGACGCCTACTACCACTTAAAAATGGACAGGGCGTCAAGGAGTCAATTACACTTCCGGCTGGGAGCCAGTCACTTCCAGTTCTGTGCTCTGCCCTTTGGTCTCACCACAGCCCCCAGGGTGTTCACCAAATGTATGGCAGTAGTGACAGCTCACTTGAGACGTTGAGGATTCCAGGTGTTTCCGTATTTGGACGACTGGCTCCTGACCGCCCCCACCAGGCATCTACTCCTTCAGAGCAGGGACAATACTATTCAGCTTTGTGCCCAACTGAGAATCTCTATAAATTGGGAAAAATCTGCCTTATTGCCCTCTCAGTATGTGAATTTTATAGGCGCAGCGATAGACACAGTAAACATGGTGGTTCGTCTTCCTGCCGAAAGGGCACAAAACCTGGTTCTTCAAATTCAGCTTCTCCCCCTGTGAAGGGTCAAAGGCAAGATTGTTCTGCAGCTCCTTGGGACCATGGCTTCCACCATACTATTAGTGCCACTAGCCAGGTTACACATGAGGATTCTTCAGTGGCTCCTGTCGTCCCAATGGTCCTTTCAGCACCTTCCATTATCCCATCACATTCTACTCACAGAATCTTGCAAGAAGGACCTCCTTTGGTGGACATTATCCAATCAACTGACCACGAGCGCTTCATTTATTTCCTCTCCAACCCCGTTGCCACTGTGACCACGTTTGCCTCACAGATAGGGTGAGGGGGCATTATCTTGGCAGGACTGTCCAAGGCACATGGCAAGACCACGAGGCTCACCTGCATATCAGCGTTCTAGAGATGAGGGCGGTGCTCCTGGCGTTGCAAGCACTTCACGACCTTCTTCCTCTAGGGACTATTGTAATACAGTCAGACAACATGTCGGTAGTATGGTATATCAACAAACAGGGAGGAACCAGATCTTACCCACTCTGTCAAGAGGCCATGCGAGTTTGGGAATGGGCGATATCTTCCCAGCGCTTTTTGGTGGCAACACACATTTCAGGGACGACCAACGTGATAGCTGACAAGCTCAGCCAGGCGATCCTGATGCCTCACGAGTGGTCTCTGAAACAGGAAGCAGCGGAACAGATTTTCCCCAGGTACGGCAGCCTTGCTGCGATCTCTTTGCCAGCCCAATCAATGCCAAATTCAGCAGCTGCCTTTCCCTCATCCCCCCTCCGGGGGAGTCACCCAGAGATGCACTTGTTCACGATTGGCCCCTGGGTCTCCTGTATGCTTTTCCTCCCTTTCCTCTCATTCCCAAGGTGATTCAGAATGCAAAACAGCTGGGAAGCAAACTGATCCTCATTGCTTCTTACTGTCCTCATCAGGTTTGGTTCCCCTTCCTCGGGCCTCTTCTCCTGGACGATCCTTGGGTTCTGGACCCAGTTCCAGACCTGTTGACTCACATATCAGGTTCGCTTCACCTTCTTTAAACACCGTCAGTTTGACAGTGTGGCTACTCCAGTTCCATCCCTAGTCAGGCTTCACGACTTCTCACCTTCCGTGACTCATATCCTTACATCTTCTCATAAACCTTCCACTAGGAGACTATATTCCAGTAAATGGAAAAGATTCTTTCTATGGGCGGAGAAAATGGATGTTGACCCCTGCACTGCCTCCATTCCAGTGGTTTTGGAATTTCTTTCTGAACTGTTTCACCAAGGATTTGCAGCTGCCACTGTCAGAGTCCAACTGGCAGCTATTTCAAATTTTCATTTAGGTTTCCCAGATTCTAACTTGATGTCTCATAAATTGTGCGAAACCTTCCTCAAAGGTGCCACTTTGCTAAGACCTCCTGTTCAAGAGCCTGTGGCCTCATGGGATTTAAACTTTATGTTATCAAAATTAACATCTCCGCCTTTTGAGCCTTCTATTTCATGCTCTCTGAAGTTTTTGTCGTGAAAGACGTTTTTGGTGGCTATCACATCTGCCAGACGGTTGTCAGAATTGCAGGCTTTGTCTGTTAAACCGCCTTATCTGATTTTTCATAAAGACAGAGTGTCCCTTCGTACTAACCCTTCCTTTGTCCCCAAGGTCTATTCCCATGCCACTTTGAATCAGTCCATAGAACTTCCGGTTTTCTTTCCGAATCACTCCAATGCAGCTGAGTACAGGTTTCACCAGCTGGATGTCCATAGACAATTAGGTTTTTATTTGCACCGGACTAAAGACATCAGAAAATTGTATCAATTATTCATTTCCTTTTCCGAATCCAGGTTGGGTTTACCAGTTTCCAAAGTGACTCTTAACTGGATTTCTAGCTGTATAGCTTATGTTTACAGTTCTGAGGATAAACCTTTACCCTTTAAAATCAAGGCTCATTCTACCAGATCTCAATCTACCTCTGCAGCCTTTCAAGCCAGGGTTCCACTTGATAATATTTGTGCAGCTGCTACGTGGGCTACCCCTCACACTTTTATTATTCATTACAAATTGGATTTAACCTCACGGGTAGAGCATCTTTTGGTTCCACGGTACTCAGGAATATTTTTCCTTGAGCCACCCAAGAATAAGGTGCTAGGGACGCTGTCCCATATGTAAAGAATGAAGGTGAGAGAGGAATACAGAACATAAATAAGTTATGTACTTGCCATAACATTCCATGTTTGTAGTCCATCTCACCCTTCATTCTTTCGAACCCGCCCTTCTGCCCCCATCCTGGAAGTACCTGGAGACAGAAAAATATTAATTTCATTATTTATGGAGACATTTTAGTATTGGCTTCTTCTGTAGGTTGTTGTTATTTCTTCTAGTCAGTAGCAAACAAGATCTGAGGATTGTACTGGTGCACCATGGGATACCTACCTAGCCACGAGCCAACCAGAAGTCTTCCAGCTTGTAAACAGGCCGAGTCTGAGCCGAGGATCGGCTTCAATCCCATATGTAAAGAATGAAGGGTGAGATGGACTACAAACATGGAACGTTATTGTAAGTACATAACTTATAGTTTTTAATAACAGTACCGCTTCAGAATGCAGAAATGCCACCTAGGTCTCGTGCCCAAGAGTCAGAGTAGCAGCCATTTCTACTAAGTGCACAGTTGTGGCTACCACCCTAAGGCAGTGGGGGAAGGCTGCTGCTGCAGGATCAAGACTTTGCTGAAATAAGCAACAGGTCAAAAGGCATTATTTTTACATTGTGCTGATATCCTAATGTTACTTTATTTCACAACAAAACAAGAATAAAGCTGAGAATAATCAGGTAATCCATGTGCAGGAGGGATTGAAAGTAGATTTTTCAGCAGAACAAAAGCTTGTTTATGGCACTCGTGCAGACTAAATGTTCAGGGGATGTCTTTCTTTAATAACTCTAATAATGGTTTTACTACTTCAAAGTTAGAAATGCACTGTCAACAGTAACTTGTCAGTTACAGGAAAGCTTATAGCTGTTTTACATGTGGTGCATCTTGTTTTGTAGCAATGTGTGAAGGCAAAGTCTGCCTAGAACCTTCTGAAATATGATGTCCCAAATATGGGACTTGAGACTTCTACAGCTGTTTATCCTTATTAACTTTGAATCCTCATTCTGCCAGTTTTATTAGAAGAAAAAATATAGTATCCTGTTTGCATTCAAGAGGAGATTTTGAAGCTAAGAATAAATCATCTACGTACTGAGTTAGGGAAGAGCCACATGAAAATTCAATCTTACTTGTTTTTTCATTTCCCTAAAAAGTAGGTGATTCAACATACTCTTGAGGTAGTCTAGTCCAGGTGTATCGTTGCCCTCTATATGTAAATGCAAACAGTTACTGTCCGTATGTTTGTATAGGAATAGAAAAGAAAGCAGAATAAATGTGTCACTGTGAAGATAGTGATGGTTGGTGGGCTAGAACTCAGTGTTGAAGCATGGTTGGGATCTGCAGGAAAAGTTGATATTTCTGTGTTACCTGTTTGTAAATCTTGTACAAGTCTATAAGTGTTTTTTCTTGGATTTCTTGACCAACAAAATAAGTGTACTACATGCACTTTGAGTCGGAACCATTATGCCTTGTTGGAGTAATACAGAAATAACATGTTGGATTCCTTTCTCTACTTCTGTGGACAAAGAGTAATGAACTACCAAAGGAAGGCTCTCACAAGTTTTTAAGATTGTTTGCACATATTCTTCATCCTTTATGATCCCTACCTCATTTTCGTAGATAGTTCGAAGTTGTGGAGTTATTACATCTAATCCCTCCAAACTAACAGTGTCTGAAGTTTGTTTTGATGTTAAAATGGAAAAAGAGTATCCTCATCTGCACAGATATTTATTGAATACATTCCTGCAGGCTCATTTGGAATGACGTTTAAAACACCATCTGAGTACATTTTTTTTAATATAATCTCTACCTAAAAGTTTTAAAAGTGCAGCATTTTCTTCAATAAAAGTGTTATTTTAGTGGGCCAATATTAATAGGGATAGGATTTGTGTCTGGGTAGTCTAAAGGAACTCTGAGCACTTAAACTGCATGGACTGTTTTGGTGGAAAATGGTAGATTTTCAGCATTTGACAACTTAATCATAGATGTAGTTGCTTCTGTGTGAACAAGAAAAGGGAAATAAGAATTTTGTTCTGTAATATTGACAAAAGGACATTCTTAGTGTACTAGTGCTAAAGGAAATAGTTGTGGTTCCCTTTCATAGCAGTCCTAATAAGTTTGCTGTCACTCTGGTGGCCTCCATACAGTACTCCACACAGGAAGATGTCTTTTTGTTTGCTTTGGCATTTGGACATCAGGGCAGGGCCTTAAGAAATGGACCTACAGTGGAAGACATTTAGATTCATCTCCAGAGTCTGTGTCACGGAAGATATCAGTTTTGATGAAGGGGATGGATCCCCAAGATCACCCTCTACTTCTCCTTTGGAGATATTTTAGAATAGATGAAGCAAGGAGGGGGGTTGGTCCACCGAGCCCCTCTCCCCGGAAGAATCTGTATTCCTTGAGGCTTTCAGTCTCCTCTAACTCTTGGGTGGTCCTGTCAGCTGATGAGCTAATAGACCTGATTTCTGTGTGGGTCTGGAAGGAACCCGATGTGCTTGAGCCTATCCCATGGAAACTGGATAAAGATATTGGTTGCACCTAGGAACAAGTCTCAGTGGAGCAAGGGTTCTCTGGTAGATGCCTTCCTTGGTTGTTGAGGCAGCCACCAAGAAGGAGCTCCCAGAGAAGAGCACCTCTGTTCATTGTCCTAATTAAGCATCTAGGATATTGGACAGATTTGGGAAGCACACTCAACCAAGGAGAGGTCAGAATCCCACTAAGCTGACATCCAGAAATCGGTGAGTCACAGCTTTTTGCCCTTCAGTCTTTGACAAATGTTTCAGTGCATTTAATTTCTAATGCAGCTGATGACATGGCAAGGGCAGCAGGTACTGACACTGCTGTTTGTAGGCACTCCTGGATGCACCTATGCGAGTTCATGCATGGATTCAAGACATTCTTTATTAATGCTTCCTTTGATGATGCAATGCTTTTTGGACCAAAGGTTAAAGAAACACTTAGCAGAAGTGAACAGGATGGCAATACACTGTCTGCAGTTGACAGATGCTTTTCCACCCCAAAAATGACCTTTTCCCTGAAACAAAAAGGAGAAAAAAAATGTGGTTTTGAAAGTCCCAAGGGTTTTGCCCAGGACACTTCTGCTGTCAGAACCCCGCCCGACCTGGGCAGGAAGTCTGCAAAATCAAGGGTTTCTAGGTCCCTTCACTGAAGAAAGCTTCTTGCTGACCTGAATAGTTGCCTATCTGCCACACCTAGAGGCAGTCAAGGAGTACTTTCTCTGCACCTTCACGCCTGGTGGACCAGCAGTCAAGGTTCCTTGATGCAGAGGTAAGCACTGGAGGCTATGTCATTCGCTTTGTTTCCCCTCCACAGAAGGGAAAGAAAATTCTTTTATTCCACTAAGTCAGAAGGAATTGGCTGCTGTGAAACTGGCAAAGCTGCTAGAAAGTAGTCTTTCAGGAGGTCCCACCAGGCAAGGAAGGATCTGGAGTCAGTTTAAGGTACATTTTAGTTCTAAAGAAAACAGGGGCCCTCAGACCCATTTTGGACCTAAGCTACTTTGACTAGTTTGTGAAACAGACCAGGTGGTCCATTCCACCTGTTTTGAGAAAGGACAATTTGGTGTGCTGGATAGATATGCAAGACACCCACTATAATATCAAGATAGCAAGGCAGTGCAGGACATTTCTCTTATTTCTGCTGCAAGCCAGTCATTTTCTGTTCACAGCACTGCCCTTTTGTTTCACCTCGGGTACCAGGGGTGTTAACCAGATGCATGGCAGTTGTGGCAGCATATCTCAGTCTGCCATGAGTTCCAGGTGTTCACTTACTTGGACGACTAGCTTCTCCCTGCATCCCCCAAGGATCTACTTAACTCATTGCAGGGACTTCTGGCTCCAGTTAGCTCCATACTTGGAAATTATGATCAGTCTTTTCAAAAGCCTGCTGGCATCAGCACAGACAGAGTACATAGGATGCCACCTGGACTCAACTGCTCAGATAGCAAAGCTTCCTCCATCCAAAATTCTGTCTCTTTGCCAAATACCTTCATTTTTTTATTCTAATCCCAACCCTCTAGCAAGACTTGTCCTGAAGTTACTGGGTTTCGTAACTGCTTTGATCACACTAGTGCTTCATACCATATTCTTCATGCAAGTCCTGAAGTGGACAGTTAAAGTGCAGTTATCCTTGATGTGTCTACCCCTTCATGTTCCAGTATGTCTCTCACTAGTATGCAGAGCAAATATCCTTTGGTGGTTAACATCGCCCATAGTAACTTAGGGTTTGACTATTCATTATTCCACTCCTAATAGCCACTGTGACCAGAGACACTTCTCTTCTGGGGTGGGTGGGAGGCATTACAAAAGGATGATGGTTTAAGGCACATGGTCGACAACAGAGGCCAGTCTTTTCGTCACTGTCTTGGAGATGAGAACAGTCCTTCAAAAGTTGCAGACTTTTCAGGACTTCCTCCCCGAGGGTGTGATATCTATACGGTTAGACAGCATTCTGATGCTCTGGTATATCAGCGAACAAGAAGGAACTACCAACCATTAGACAACTGGACACTAAGAGCTTGGGACTGGCAGAGAGGAAGAAGACTTTGCTCCTAGCAGAAGGGAATTCAGAGACTAATGAGAGAGACAACGCAAATCTTATGTTCCCTTTATCATTTCGACCAGCAGATCGCAAGACATGGAGTCCTCAGTACAAGGGGAAGAAATGGAAACCCTCAGGGGAGTCAGGGGAACCACAGAAGAGACTGTGGAAGAAAACTCCAATGAACTGGTAATTAATTTATCTAGCCATGAGTTGACTGATGCTGAAATGAAAGTGTTAAACAGAGGTTTATCATTTTTGCCCTCACAAGGGATAGACATTAGTGCGTTAATAGTACAATTAAAACTTTTTACTAGGGGTTTAGCACTTGATTTATTTTGACAATGAAAACACTGAGGCAAGGGATATAGTAATTAATAATTTTAGGAAACCTTCATGCTTTGTACCAGAATTGCATCCGCTTTTAGAAAGTTTTGAGAAAGTTTATTGCAATGATTTTTATATGTTGTTTGAACAAACAGGTTTTAAGTCAGAATTTTACAATTTAAGCCGACAAGAAACAGCAGCTTTAAAAAGTTTACAAAACAATGATACTATAGATGTCCTTCAAGGATGCATCTGCAGTCATAACAAATGGGTTGTCCTGTCGTCAGGCATCCCTTCGGTCGGCCGGATTCCAAAGTCTGGGTCCGGCTTCGGCTGATGTCGCACTTCACCCGACGTCATCTCTGCTGGTCTTCGGGTATAAAGGCATCAGCCGACGCCATTTTCCTCAGTCTTTCTTGCCGCGTGGCGCCCGAAGCAGAAGCTGTTTGCAAGTGCCGGTCGGTCAGATCCAGAGATTACTACTACCGAATACTACTTCGAAGACTTCTAAAAAGCTAAGTACCCGTTGGGGACTCTTTCTTGCCTCAGCCGATGTCAGAAAAAGTCAATAACTGTTTAACTTGTGGGAAACAAATACCTCATAAAGATTTCCACTCTTACTGCCTGCCTTGCTTAGGCCCAGACCACGACGTAGCAGCCTGTTCGGCCTGTGCTTCCTTCAACCGACGAACGCTTAGGCGTCGGTCGGAGTTTGCTGAACAGTTTTTCGGCTCAGATTTTGCGTACATTATGCCGTCGGATCCTCCGACTACCCAAATTGTTAAAAAACGCAAAGAAAAAGACCGGCACTCGCGGTCCGCGGTTTCGGCCGAAACCACGGTTAAGCAAGCCGCGAGTGTCTCGGTTTCGGCCGAAACCGAGAAAGCCGGTCAATCTTCAGCCGAATCCATGACTACTACTGAGGCTCCTGCTACCTTAGTTGAATCGGCCTCAGAAGTTTTGCCTACTACTGTGGTTCCTAGTGATTTATCAGACACCATCCCTTTGGATGTCTCTACCCCAGCACGTGGTGCTGCTAGGCCTCCTGCAGCCATGTCTATTAAGGCCTTTGCCAGGGCTAAAGCAGCCAAAACTGTTAAATCAGTGCCTGTTAAGCCCCCTTCACACAGGCCCACTTCTAGTTCACAAATGCTTACTCTGGCAGAGGATTTAATATCCTTAATTAGAGGATCCCAATCTCACCCAGTCAGGGCCTCTCAGCCCCCAGAAAAGAGATCTAGGGCAGAGCCCCCCGAACCAGTGTCCTCTGATGATTCTGCGGATGACTCGGACATTACAGACCAGCCAGAGGCTCCTTTTTCTACTTGTGAAGATTCAGATGCTGAAGAATCCATTCCATCTGCCTCTCCACCAGAATAATTTTCCTTTGGGGAAACCTTACATGCCATGAGAGAACAATTCCAATGGCAGGGACAAGATTTCTCAGATTCAAGAAAAAGGCTTAGGACATTTCTGCACTTACCACAACATAGGCCCTTAGCTATACCTCCATTACTGCCTGTTGTGGATGATGCATTTAATGATGTTTGCACCGCTCCTGATACTTTACCTCCAGCCCCTGCCAAACCAGATAGGTTTTACAGGGTGCCAGACACTCATCACCACCTATACAAGGCCCCACTTGCAGATCCTGAGACTATATCCCAGGGGCCTAAGGCAGTAGCCTCGACCTCAGCAAAAAACCCTATTCCTTCTGAAAGGGAATCCAGGTCCTTAGAGATGGGGAAAAAGTTTACACCTCTGCTACTCTCTCAGCTAGAGCTTTAAACTGTCAGTTTCATATGATCCAATACCAAGAGTTTATGCTTGATCAGTTAACTAAGAAGCTGTCCTCTGATGACTCCTTAGATAAGAAATATGTTTTAGAAATGGTAAATAACATCCAACAGGTTAGTAACCATTCTTTAAAATGTGGCTATGATGCACTGGAGGCTTCATTTAGATCAGCCGTGACTGGCACAGTGATAAGAAGGCATGCATGGTTGAAAGAACAGGTCTTGCGGATCATGTTAAAGCAAAGCTGTTAGATGCTCCTATGGATAAGACCAGTCTATTTGGTACACCTGCTCAGCAAGTAATGAAGAAAATGGAAGAGAAGGCAAAATCTGTACAAACAGTTAAGGATTTCTTACAGGTTCAGCGCCCAAGGTTTAGCAGGAACTGGCCTGCCAAAAATTGGTCCTTTCCAGACTCCTCAAAATCTCAAAGAGGCAGGAATAGACGCTCTAGAGGCAGAAATCAATCCAGAGGAGGTGCCTACAGAGGACGACAGTGGCAAGGCAATAACCGAGGCACAGACACAACCACTGCCACTACAACAGGACAATCACAGTGACTTGGCTCTGACACGCCTACCAGGGAGCAAATAGCAGCACCTTTAGGCGGAAAGTTAGCCATATTTTCAAAAATTGGCACTATATCACAAAAGACAAGTGGATTTTGCAAACCATAGACCAAGGCTACAGGTTCCACTTCCACACCTTACCAGTAAAAGAGGAATGCCAAACCTACCTCCAAATCAAAAACAGAAGCTCTAAAGCAGATAGCGGAATTAACAAAGATGAGAGCTGTGGAAAGAGTACCTATAACAGAACAGGGCAAAGGATTCTACTCCAGACTCTTCCTAGTACCAAGGAAAGAGAAAAGTTGGAGACCTATTCTCGACCTGTCCGTCTTAAACACATACATCATTGTCCCAAAATTCAAAATGCTGACCCTACAGCAACTTCTTCCCATGCTGGGCAAGGAGTGTTGGCTGGTAACTCTAGATCTCAAGGAGGCATACCTGCACGTCCCCATACGACCAAATTGCAGAAGATACCTCAGATTTCTTGCAGGATCAGAGCATTATCAATTCTCAGCATTGCCCTTTGGCTTATCTACTGCCCAGAGTATTCACAAAATGCCTGGCATCAGTAATCGCTCACTGCAGGCTACAGGGAATCCAAATTTATCCATACCTGGACGACTGCCTGTTACAAGCGGACAACAAAAGCAAGCTGACAACAGATTTACAAAGAGTCATTTGCTTACTACAAGCCCTGGGATACACAGTCAATTTACAAAAGTCAAGACTGATACCATCCCAAACAAGAACATTCTTGGGTGCGGAATTGGACACAGTAAAACAAATGGCATTCCTAACGGCAGAAAAACAAACACAACTCCCTCTTTACTTCTTGGCATTAACAAAGCAGAACAAACTAACAGCAAGAAAAGTACTGCAGGCCTTGGGCTTCATGGCATCATGCATAATCTTGGTCCCACATGCCAGACTGCATATGAGAAAGCTATAGTGGTACCTAAAGAATTTATGGTCTCAACACAGGCACAGCTTAGAAACCGAAATCCCACTAATCCCATGCCTGAAACAGGAGTTCCTATGGTGGGCTCAAGCATGCCAATCAAACCCAGGCTTACCCTTCCACAACTTTCAAGCAAGCCAAACCATCACAACAGACGCCTCAGACCTAGGCTGGGGGGCGCACATGTTGGACAAATGCATACAAGGATTGTGGACTCAAGACCAGCTGCACCTGCACATAAACCAAAAAGAAATGCTGGCAGTAAAACTAGCAATCCAGAAATTCAGACCATTCCTCAAAGAAGGCCATTTAATGATAAGGACAGACAACACCACAGTCATGTGGTACATCAACAAACAGGGAGGCACTCATTCATACCCACTATGCAGAATGACTCTGGACCTTTGGAATATGGCTCTGAGCTACAACATCCAGTTACAGGCAATATTTGTGCCGGAAAAGAAAACACCCTAGCAGACATGTTAAGCAGAACCACCTCGGATGCTCACGAATGGATGCTACACCGACATCTTCAAGGCCATCACAAAGAAATGGGGAATGCCACAAATAGACCTATTCGCATCCCCACTCAATCACCAGCTGAAAAATTCTGCACAAGGACATACCACCCACTTGCATGGAAGGTGGACTCTCTATCCTTCAGTTGGAAAGGCCTGACAGCATATGCATTTCCACCTCTTCCTTTGATGCACAAGGTACTACTGAAAATCAGAGAGGAATGCCCAAGGATAATCCTGATAGCTCCGAATTGGCCAAGACAACACTGGTATCCATTGCTGAGGAGCATGTCTCGGGGGAGAATGTGGTCAATACCCCTAATGCCTTTGATGTTAACTCAGAACAACTACAACATCATGCACCCAAACCTAAAAACCTTGCAACTGACTGCCTGGAACATCACATAGCAGCATCTAACCCAGACCTATCCCAAAGGGTTAAAGACATTATCCTTGAAGCACGCAGACCTTCAACAAGAAGGAACTATGCAGGAAAATGGAAAAGGTTTGTCATTTGGAGTGCTGAAAGAGGAAAAGATGTGTCGAACATAGATATTGCTAACATCCTGGAGTACTTGGCAGAGCTTCTACATACAGGCCTGTCCTATTCCTCCATCAAGATACATGCATCAGCTATTTCAGCAGAGTACAGCTTCGATCCACCTGTCTTTTCGCATCCTCTACTCAGGCAGTTCCTCAGAGGGATCAAGAATGTAAAACCTCCTAGGAAACCACCATTACCAGCATGGGACTTGAACTTTGTGCTAGAAAATTAACACTCCCTCCATTTGAACCAGCAGCAACAGCAGATCTTCAACACCTATCATGGAAAACTGCTTTCCTACTGGCAATTACTTCAGCAAGGAGGGTTTCGAACTACAGGCCTTAATGGCAGTACAACCCTTCCTAATCTTCCATCAAGATAGGGTGTCCATGAGAACTAATCCTACATTTATGCCTAAGGTGGTATCCAGAGTGTCTTTAAACCAGGCAATCCACCTACCTACCTTCTTTCCCAACCCACAGAACAGGGGGGAAAGACTGCTGCATACCTTGGATGTACATAGACAGTTACGCTACTACCTGGACAGAACCAAAGGTAACAGAAAAACTGACCAGCTTTTAGTAGCCTATGCAACAGGAAGGGAAGGAAAAGCAATTTCCAAACAGACAATCTCTAAATGGATAGGAAATTGCATAAGATTCTCTTACTCCTACCATAGAAAACCAATTCCACAGAACATAAGACCTCATTCTACAAGGGCAACAGCCACTACCACAGCTTTCTTATGAGGAGTGGCAACCAAGGACATTATTTAGGCGGCTACTTGGACCTCCGTGCATACATTTGCCAAGCATTATAATCTACCTCTATACTCTAGATCCCGAGCAGGGTTTGCCACTGCTGTACTGCAAGGGATCCTAACTACACCATAATTTTTTCTTCCTCCACCCCTAGTTTGGCTATGGTATTCTACCCATTTGTTATGACTGCAGATGCATCCTTGAAGGACATAGTACAGTTTTGTACCTACCATAAATGTAGATGTCCGAACAGGATAGCATCTGCAGTCAGGATTACCCACCCTCCTTCCCCTCTGTGGTACTCCTAGGGTATTTACCCTCCTAATAGCTAGCTAGGGGGGAGTCTCTTATGGTGTATTTGTTTGTATATATGTACATACATGCTTATTTTTGTGTTTGCCTTCTACTTTTTGGAAACATTGGCATTTATCCAAAATTTAGCTTTCCAAGAGGGCAACTGGCATCTGGGGCAAGAAACACTGAGGAAAATGGCGTCGGCTGATGCCTTTATACCCGAAGACCAGCAGAGATGACGTCGGGTGAAGTGCGACATCAGCGAGCGGACCCAGACTTTGGAATCCGGCCGACCGAAGGGCTGCCTGACGACAGGACAACCCATTTGTTATGACTGCAGATGCTATCCTGTTCGGACATCTACATTTATGGTAGGTACAAAACTGTACTTTATCCGCCCAGCGGATAAAGGTGGTGCACTAGTGTTGTTTGATGGTGTATATTATAATAATAGAATGTTAGAAATGTTATTGGATGAAACCACATATAAAAAAATACATATGTATGATCTAAACAAGGTTATTAGTAAACTTCATGCCTCATTGTATGATATGTTGATGTTCAATATTATAAACAATGATCTCTATAATTATTTTCTAGTTGACATACCTTTGGTACCTATCATCAGAGGTCTTCCGAAGGTGCATAAGACATTGTCTGATCCACCCTTCAGACCTATAGTCTCAGGGAGAGGCTGGCTAACTGAATGTATCTCAATTTATATTGAGAAGCAACTTAGACCTATAGTTGATTCTACCTTCTCCATTTTGAGAGATACTAAACAACTATTGGAATCTCTAGCTGAGAGTGCTGTTGAAAAAGCATATTTGGAGAATGACATTATGATGACCTTAGATGTTCAGTCTTTATTCACCTGCATACCTAATGATATAGGGATAGACTTCCTGGGGCTTTTTCTTCTAGAGAAGGGCATGACTAACAACAAAGTGATTATGATAATGCTGATGGAATTAGTGTTAGAAAATAATGTATTTTTATATGGTGATGGTTATTATCTGCAGATTTCAGGGGTAGCGATGGGCACGTCATGTGCCAATTCTTATGCAAACCTTGTACTAGCCTATTGGGAATCTATGTATATTTTTGGAAATGAATATTATTCACAGCACCTCAAGTATTATAAACGTTTTGTGGACGATGTGTTTTTTGTTTGGAGTGGTGATGTTACTATCTTAGATGAGTTTTTAAGTTACATCAACAACACTACATCTTTTCTTAGGCTAACTGGGGAGAGATCATGCCACCAGATTGACGTCTTAGATGTTACCATCAGGAAGCATAATGGGTGTTTCACCACCAACATTTATAGGAAACCCTGTAGAAAGAACACATACTTACATCGTGATAGTATGCATCCTCCCCACATACACAAGAACATGGTTAAGAATCAAGCAGCACGCTGTTCACGCCTAACAAGCGATGATTCAGCATATAGGAATGAATTGATGGGCTTAGATGCTGACTTTAAGTCCAGGGGTTACCATGACAATGATTTGGCAGTCCTGCAACAAACAGAACACAGTGAAGAAACAAGACCCTACATTAGGATAGCAACTAGTGAACAGGTGGAACAAAGCAGGCCATTTACTAGAAGTAAAAAGAGGATGGTACTTTCATATACCAATAAGAGTATTACTAATGTCATTAGAAAGAACTGGGGTATCCTACAGTTGGATGATAGGCTCAGAGCACTTGTAGGTCCTCACCCCAGCTTTTCCTACAAGAATACTAGATCTTTAAGGAACATGTTATGTTATGAAAGGCGACTTCACGATCAACCACTTACTGTTAGAATGGGTACTTTTCCATGTCGCAGTTGCAATCAGTGCAAATACATACTGGTTAGGAATAACTTTAGGCACCCGGACACAGGTGTGCTATACAAATTTGATCATTTTGCAGACTGTAGGACAAGGAACATAGTTTATTTAGCTGTCTACACCAAATGCCAGGCTTTCTACATCGGTATGACGAATAGAACGTTGAGGGAAAGGGTTAGAGAGCATTTATATGCGATCAACAGGGAGAATAACAGGAACGCACTGGCTAGACATGTTCTATCGTAAGGCACCACACACACTTTTGAGTTCTTAGTTATTGAATTGATACACACCACATTGAGATTAGGCAATGTTAGTAACTTCACTGAAAGGGAAGAATGTAAATGGATCTTCAGAATGAAAGCAGATGAAGGACATGGCCTTAATGAGAGGGTTACTCTGAAACCCTTTCTAGTCCGTCGTCATGTGAAGCATTAGCAGTTATTTATTGCTACACATTTGACTTTTTCATGTCTCTTGGTGTTAGTAGGAATATGTATTTTTAGAAGTTTTTCAGTAGTTTCATATATTTGAAATGTTTTTTAACACATGCTGTTTTTATGTGCTCTTGGGTTTTTGATAATATATATTCATATGTTATTTGCCATCTGAAATGTTAATAACAATAATCTATTACTACATCCATTTTAGTGTCAGTGTTGAATTTTGAATTTTTAATTTTCACAATATAAGTTTCTGACTTTTTATTTATTTAGAAGTTTCTGACTTTTTATAGTTATGTATTCATACAAAGGCTTTCATTGGTTAACTGTTTAATTGATATGTATTTAAATACAGAAGTGATGAAGTGTTTTATTAAAGTCTGAAGAAGCGTCCAGAGTAGACGTGAAAGCGCTAACAACCCATGGAATAAAGTTTTTTGCTGTTCAAGTAGAATATATTTTTTATTGATTTTTTTACTTTTTTGGTTGATGGTTGGCTTCGATAGTCGTGGAGTACCTGCACCTTGATATTGACATTTTTCGTTTGGGGACACAGCAGGTACCTTACCCTGAGAGATCTCTGCCTATTTATCATTGTCTTCCTGATGCTTTTTAGTTGCAATGCACAACTAGGGACTTCAGTGTTTTGCTGACAAACTGGGCAGGTTTGATGTTCTTCGTGTTTCACTGTTGCAGTCATTACATTTGGGTTATCTGCCTGCAGGCAGCCCTCAGCCGACCTTAATATCAAAGTCTTAGATCCCTGCGTCGGATGCTGTCTCTTCTTCCATGACGTCAGGTTGTCGGGTATAAAACATGCAGCCGACGCCATTACATCTGTTTTTCTTGCCATGCGGTGCCCAAAGCAGAAGCAGTTCGCAAGTGCCGGTCAGCAGACTCCTGAAATTTTCGTTTTCGAGTTTCAGAACCGAAGTCTTCAAAAAAGCGAAGTACCTCGTTGGGGATCCTTTTTCTTGCTCTAAATCGATATAGTAAAAGTTAACAATTGTATTACCTGTGGAAGCAAATACCTCATAAAAATTTTCATTCGTACTGCATTCCTTGCTTAGGCCCAGACCACGACGTCCCTCGCTGTTGGTTTTGTGCCTTATTCAACCCCTGAACTATTCACTGTCAGTTTATTTTTGCAGCAAATTATTTTGGTACTAGGTTTAACTATCCAGAAATGGCTTTGGTAAGACATCCGACTACCGACGTTCCGAATAAACATAAAGATAAAGACAGAGACAGACCGCATAGGTCCAAAGCTGCTGTCGCTTCCGTTAAGCTAGTCACCAGTTCGCTGGTACTCAGGTGCTTTCGCAGCCCGTGACACCAGCTACTTCAGATTTGCAGGCCTTTACTGAGACCCATTCAGAGTCCGGTATGCCACGAGATGCTTCTTTGACCATGGAACCTGCGGGTGTCTCTACCTTGGATGGGTCCAGAGCTGCTGTGCCTTTACCTGCTTCTGACGGTGTATTCAGGCCTACTGACTTGCATTTCAAACCAACGCCATCTTCTTCTTCAAGGCCTAAAACTCGACCAACGCCTATAAAACCGATGTCCAAACTGCATGGTCAGGCCCATATGCCTAAAAAACAAATGATCAGAATGGTTGAAGACCTTATTACTGTAATTAGGGGAAGCCAGCCTTCACCCTCTAAGAGACCTAGAACTGATTTTCTTTCGGATTCTTCTGATCAGGATTCTGAAATTTCTGTTTCTTCTGATTACCAGGATTTACCCTTATCTACCTGTGAGGATTTTGATACAGAGGATTCCATTCCCTCTGCTTCCCCTCCAGAAGTGTTTTCTTTTAGTGAAACCTTGCACACTCTTAGGGAGCATTTCTGCTGTGAAAGCCAGGATTACTCTGACTCCAAAGAGAGGCTTAGGGAGTTCTTAATCCTTCCTCAACACAGGTCTTTAGCTATCTCTCCTGTCCTGGACATTGTAGATGATGCTTTCTTGGAATCTAGCCTGTCCCCAGACACTTTGCCTCCAGCTCCCAGGAAACCTGACAGGTATTACAGAGTACCTGACTCTCTCAAGTTCCTTTTCAAGAATCCTACTGCAGACACAGAGACCATTTCCCAAGGACCTAAAAGCATTAAGGCTACTACTGCCAAAAACCCTACCCCCTCTAATAGAGATTCCAGGGCCTTGGACAGATGGGGTAACAAAGTATACACTTCTGCTACTTTGGCTATTAGGGCCTTAAACTGCCAGTTTCATATGTTAAAGTATCAGCAGCATATTATGGGACTACTTGAACAGAAAATGATGCTGATTCCTGAATGTGCTAAGAATAAAGAATTACAGGATTTAATGCATTCTGCAGAACAAGTTGGTAAACATACTTTGCAATGTGGTTTTGACTCTCTAGAAGCATCTTGCAGGGCTGCTGCCACTGGGTCTGTTCTTAGAAGGCATGCTTGGCTTAAGGAGCAAAATTTGCCAGATCATGTTAAAGATAAATTACTGGATGATCCCTTAAACCAAGACCGCCTGTTTGGCAACAAAGCAGAAGTAGTTCTTAAAAAGATGGAGGAAAAAGCTAAATTTATGTGAACTGTTAAAGATTTCCTGCAAGTACAGCCTCCCAGATTTAGTAGGCATTGGCCTTCTAAGAATTGGTCCTTTGCTTTCTCTTTCACGCCTTCTCAGTCCAAACCCAGGAACAGCAGACCACCTAGGCTACAGTCTCAAGGTACTCACAGGCCTAAGCAGTGGGGGCTCCCACTTCCAAAGCTGGAAGTAGTAAGTCTCCCCCCCCCCCCCCCATGGAAAAATGTTACAATGACTTGATCTTTAACCTTCCAAGCCCTGATCAACTGCCTGCTCCCTTAGGAGGAAAGATTGCCCTGCATGCAAAAAACTGTGAACTCATTACCCAGGACAAAATGGGTTTTAAATATAGTTTTCCAAGGATACAGATTCCACTTCCACACTTTACCAACCCCAAATGGTTGGCCAGACCTACTCCCAAACCAGTGGGCAGAGGCCCAACAGCAGGTTCTCTCTCTTCTAAGTATCAGAGCTATTCAGCCTGTCCCAACAGAAGAGAGGGGACAAGATTTTTACTCAAGACTTTTCCTGGTACCCAGAAAAGACAGCTCCTGGCATCCTATCCTGGACCTCTCTATTCTAAACACCTTTTTGTAATCCCAAAATTCAAAATGCTAACACTTTAGCAGCTGCTTCCTATGCTAGGCAAAGATGCCTAGTTGGCAACCTTAGACTAAAAGGAAGCTTACCTGCACATTCCAATAAGGGAATCTTGCAGGAAATACCTATGCTTCAGAGCAGGCTCCATGCACATTCAGTTCTCTGCACTTCCCTTTGGCTTATCTACTGCGCCCATTGTATTCACAAAGTGTCTAGCCTCAGTCATTGCATTTTGCAGGCAAAGAAGTATTCAAATATACCCATACTTGCACGATTGTCTAATTCAGGCAGAAAGCTAGGACATGCTACTAAAACATCTGGCATTTGTAAAGAAACTTCTAACCTCACTGGGGTACACCATAAACGAAAAGAAATTTCATGTAGTACCCTGCCAACAAATTGTATTCCTGGGAGCAAGCTTGAACACAACTTCCTAGATGGCTTACGTCACGCCAGAGAAACAAGTTTATTTGACAGCCTACTTCAAACTACTGGCCACAAAGACCCAGCTATCTGCAAGGAAAGTCCTGCAAACCCTCGGGTTCATGGTCTCTTGCATTCTACTAATTCCATATGCAAGACTGCATATGAGGAAACTACGGTGGTATCTAAAAAGCCTATGGTGTCACCATTCTCAGGACCTGGAATCAATGATTCTTATCATACCTTGTATAAAGATCCTTTGGTGGTCAGAGGACTGCTACCACAACAAGGGTCTCCCATTCACTCTACGCCCTGCCACCCAAACCCTAATAACGGATGCATCAGACTATGCATGGGGGGATCACTTGGCAGGGCAGTGCATTCAGGGCAAATGGAACCAGAGTCAGATGCACCTGCATATCAATCAAAAAGAAACGTTAGCTGTACAGAATTCCCTGTCAGCCTTCAAGGACCACATACTTCCAGGACAATTATTGTTAAAGACATGCAACACCACTGTTATGTGGTACATAAACAAGCAGGGGGGAACCCATTCGTACCCTCTCTGCAGACTAGCCATGGCTCTGTGGAACACAGCCTTGAGCTGCCAAGTGCACGTACAAGCTCAGTTCCTGCCAGGCAAGCTAAATTCACTGGCAGACAACCTAAGCAGAAATCTCATGGACCCACGCAAGTGGAAACTGGAACCAAAGATATTCAACCTTTTGATAAACAAATGGGGGAATCCATAGATAGACCTGTTTGCCTCCCCTCAGAACTACCAGTTGGACAAATTCTGCACAAAGACTCCCCACAGTCAAGCTTGGAAAGTGGATGCCCTGTCCTTCACCTGGGAAAGCCTCTCAGTTTATGCCTTTCCCCCTCTGCCTCTCCTCTCGAACGTTCTGCTAAAGATCAAACAGGACAAACCAAGGACAGTACTGATTGCACCAGACTGGCCACGCCAGCACTGGTGCCCCCTCTTGTGCAGTATATCACTGCTGGAACCATGGCACCTGACTCAGACCCCTTCCCTGCTGTCCCAGCAGGAGGGCCAGCTTCTGCACCCTCGGCTTCAAACCCTGAACCTTGCAGCCTGGCTAATTACTTGAGCATTCCAATAGCATCCCTCAATAAGCAGGTGCTAGATGTCATTCTGGAGGCAAGGAGGCCCAGTACTAGAAAATCCTATGCTGAAAAGGGGAAAAGATACTATTCCTGGAGCCAGACTCAGAGGATGGGCACAGCGCTGCCCAGCTTACCGCATATTCTTCAATACTTAACATAGATGCTCCACAAGGGCCTTTCCTTCCCGTCAATTAAAATTCATGCCTCTGCCATTTTAGCACATTGTAATACTGAGCCATCCATCTTCTCTCACCCCCTGCTAAAGCAATTCCTCAGAGGGGCCAGAAGTTTAGGACCACCCAGGGGAGCCTCCACTCCAGCCTGGGACCTCAACTTTGTATTGGAAAAGCTCACTCTACCTCCTTTTGAGCCAGCTGCAACTGCAGAGTTGAAATTCCTTTCTTGGAAAACAGCCTTCCTTCTAGCCATCACTTCAGCAAGAAGAGTGTCTGAATTACAGGCCCTCCTGGCAGTGGAGCCTTCATCATCTTCCATGCAGACAGGGTGTCCCACAGGACCAATCCTTCCTTTATGCCCAAGGTGGTGTCTAGTGTGGCCCTTAATCAGTCCATTCATTTGCCTGCTTTTTTCCCAAATCCATAAACCAAAGGAAAACTAATACTGCACTCTTTGGACGTGCACAGGCAACTTGGATTTTATTTGGACAGGACTAAGCCTCTCAGAAAATCTGAACAGCTGCTAGTTGGCTTTGCTGCAGGGGCAGAGGGGAAGGCCATATCAAAGCAAACCATTTCTAAGTAGATAGCCCATTGCATTCACTTCTGCTATAAGCACCATGGAAAACCTACCCCACAAGGGGATAAGATCACATTCCACCTGGGCTGCATCTCCCTCTACAGCCTTTCTCAGAGGTGTCCCTACCAGGGACATTCTTGAAGTTGCTACCTGGAGCTCTGTACATACCTTCACCAAGCATTACCACATGCCTATTTTTTCTAAATCCGAGCTGGTATTGCCACTGCAGTCTTGCAGGGCTTACTTAGCTGGTCCTAATGCTCTCTAACTACCTCCTCCATTCCTTAGCTTTGGGAATCAACCCAAATGTAATGACTGCAACAGTGAAACATGAAGAACATAGTACAGATGTTCTTCGTGTTTCACTGTTGCAGTCATTACATTTGGGTAATCTGCTGGCAGGTTGCCCTCAGTCGGCCTGAATAACAAAGTCTTGGGTCCTGTGTCGGTTGCTGTCTCCTCTTCCATGACGTCAGGTTGTCAGTGGTATAAAACATGCAGCTGATGCCATTTTATTCAGTCTTTCTTGCCGTGCGGTGCCCAAAGCAGAAGCATTTTGCAAGTGCCGGTCGGCAGACTCCTGAAATTTTCGCATTCGAGTTTCAGAACCAAAGTCTTCAAACTAAAGCTAACTACCCTGTTGGGGAAACTTTTTCTTGCTCCTTACCGATGTCAGTAAAAGTTAATAATTGCATTACTTGTGTGAAGCAAATACCTCATAAGGATTTTCATTTGTACTGTATTCCTTGCCTAGGCCCAGATCATAACTTGCCTTACTGTCGGTTTTGCGCTAGATTTAACCAATGCACTATTAAGCGTCTGTATATTTTTGCTTCTAAATATTTTGAATCAAGATTTAATTATCCTGAAATGTTGCTTAGCCATCCGACTAACGGAGTTCACAAATAACGCAAAGAAAAAGACAGAGACAGACCGTCGAGGTCCAAAACCGACGACGAAGCTTCTTCTAAGCCAGTTGCCGGTTCGCCGGTACTCAGTGAGGTGTTTTCGCATCCCCTGATACCCGCTACTTTTGAGACGCAGGCCTCTACCGAGACCCATTCGGAGTCCGGTATGCCGTGAGATTCTCAGAGTATTGAACCCTTAGATGGGTCCGGAGCCACTGAGCAGGCACCGGCTTCTGAGGGTGTTTTCAGACCTCAACATTTTTATATTAAACTGACGCCAGCCTCAAAAACAAGGTTAAAAACATCTTCTGTGTCTCAAAAATCGATGCATGAGCCACATAATCAGGCCCCTATGCCTAAAATACAGATGATCAAAATGGCTGAGAACTTAATTACCTTGATCAGGGGTTCACAACCCCCCCCCAGCTAAGAGGCCTAGGCAAGGCACTGATGATGAATTTTCTGATCAGGTTTCCATTTCTTCTGATCAGGAATTTTCCATTCCACCCTATGAGGATTCTGATGACTTTGCATACTTTAAGGGAACATTTTCACTGGGAGAGTCAGGACTTGTCTGAATCAAAAAAGAGGCTTAGGAATTTCCTCCTTCTTCCTCAGCACAGACCTTTGGCAATACCTCCTGTATTAGACTTTGTTGATGATGTGTTTTCGGAATCAAGCATGGCTCCTGATTCCTTACCTCCAGCTCCTAGTAAGCCAGACAGATATTACAGGGTTCCTGACTCCCACAAATTTCTATTCAAAAATCCTGCTGCTGATCCTGAGACTATTTCACAGGGTCCCAAGGGTGTAAAGGCCTCTACAGCCAAAAATCCTACCCCCTCTGATAGAAATTCCAGAACGCTGGATAGATGGGGAAAGAAGGTTTATATGTCTGCTACCTTGGCAGTCAAGGCCTTAAACTGCCAGTTTCATATGCTTAAGTATCAACAGCATGTTATGGGCTTACTTAGACAGAAAAATATGTTGATTTCTGATTGTGTGGAAAATAGAGTTACAGGAATTATTGCATTCAGCAGAACAAGTTGGAAAGCATACTTTGCAGTGTGGTTTTGATTCCTTGGAGGCCTCTTGCAGGGTCGCAGTTACTGAATCTGTGATTAGAAGGTATGCCTGTCTCAAGGAGCAAAATCTGCCGTTTCATTGTTGAAGCTAAATTGTTGGATGCCCCCTTGCCGCATGATACTCTGGTAATAAGGCAGAAGAGGTTTTAAAGAAAATGTTAGACAAAGCTAAATCTATGCAAACTGTAAAAGATTTCTTGCAAGTGCAGCCACCCAGGTTCAGTAGGCACTGGCCTACTAAAAATTGGTCCTTTTCTGTGTCCAACAGAGCCACTCAAGGCAAATCCAGGAGCTCAAAAGGCTCTAGATACCAATCACAGGGTTATTACAGGTGAAAGCAATGGCGTGTCTCCACCTCCAAATCTGAAGGAAACAAAGCACAACCCTACTGTAAGGAGTCTCAATGACTTTCCTCTACCATCACCAAGCACTTATCTTTTGACAGCCCCCTTGGGGGGGGGGGGACTAGCACTTCATGCAAAAAATTGGCAGTTAATTACCCAGGACAAGTGGGTATTAAACATAGTATCCCAGTGGTACAGATTTAATTTCCATACTTTGCCAATTCCAAACGGATGGCTAGATCTGCCACAAAATCAGTGGGCAGAGGCTCAGAAACAGTTATGTCCCTCATGGATATGGGGGCTATTCAACCAGTACCAGAAAAGGAAAAAGGACAAGGTTTTTATTCAAGACTTTAGCTCGTACCCAGAAAAGACAATTCTTTGCGTCCAATACTGGACATATTGATTTTGAACACGTTCCTGGACATTGCAAAATTCAAAATGCTGCCTTTACAACATCTACTGCCTGTGCTGGGCAGGAACGTTTGGTTAGTAACTCTAGACTTAAAAGAGGCATACCTGCATATCCCAATAAGGGAATCCTGCAGAAGATACCTCTGCTTCAAGGCAGGTTTTTTGCATTACCAATTCTCTGCACTGCCCTTTGGCTTATCTACTGCGCCCAGGGTCTTTACAAAGTGCCTGGCACCAGTAATTGCATTCTGCGGACAATGAAGCATATAAATTTATCCTTATCTGGATGACTGTCTCATTCAAGCAGAGGACAAAGGCACTCTTCTTCAACATCTGGCATTTGTAAAAAGGCTTCTAACATGCCTAGGGTACACAATAAACAAAAAGAAATCCCAACTGGTACCCTCTCAAATAATTACATTCCTGGGTGCAAGCTTGAATGGCTTACCTTACGCCAGACAAACAAAGGCAACTGACAACCTACTTCAAACAAATGGCAACAAAAAAACAATTATCTGCAAGACAAATTCTGCAGGCTTTGGGGTTCATGGCATCCTGCATTCTACTAATTCCATATGCCAGACTGCATATGAGGAAACTTCAGTGGTGCCTAAAAAGTTTATGGAGTCAGCATTGTCACAGTCTGGAAACAATGATTCCTCTCATTCCCTGCCTACAACAGGAGTTTCTTTGGTGGGCAGAGAAATGTCACCAAACAATGGACTGTCATTCACTCTACCCCCTGCCACCCAAACCCTAACTACAGATGCATCAGACTATGCTTGGGGGGCCCACCTGGCAGGGAGATGCATTCAGGGCAAATGGAGCCCAAAACAAATGCATCTACATATCGACCAAAAAGAGATGCTAGCTGTACAGAATGCTCTGACAGCCTTCAAGGACTTGCTTCATCCAGGACAGCTACTGATAAAGACGGACTACGCCACGGTTATGTGGTACATAAACAAGCAGGGGGTACACATTCCTACCCCCTTTGCAGACTAGTCATGGCATTGTGGAACACAGCTTTGACTTACCAAATACATCTTCAAGCTCAATTCCTGCCAGGAAAACGAAATACTCTGGCAGACGACCTAAGCAGAAATCTTATGGACCCGCACGAATGGAAACTCAATCCACAAATCTTCAGCATGTTAACGCAGAAATGGGGGAGCCCAGACATAGATCTATTTGCCTCTCCCCAGAATTATCAGTTGGACAAATTCTGCACAAGATCTCATCACAGAAAGTGGATGTCCTATCCTTCAGTTGGAAAAAACTGTCAGTCTATGCCTTTCCCCCTCTGCCTCTTCTCTCCAAGGTCTTACTAAAAGTCAGACAGGAAAAACCAAAAATGATCCTAGTTGCTACGGACTGGCCTCGCCAACACTGGTACCCACTTCTAAGGAATATGTCTCAACTTCCTCCTTGGTACTTGCCTCAAATACCTCATTTACTGTCTTAGCAGAATAATCAAATTCTGCACACTTGGCTCCAAACTCTGAATCTTGCAGCATGGCTGATCATTTAATTATTCAAATACCTCTCAGTAAATCTGTGATGGATGTCATTTTGGAAGCCAGAAGGCCTAGTACTAGAAAATCTTATGCTGATAAATGGAAGAGATTCTGTGCTTGGAACCAAGCACAAGGAACAGACACAGCAAAGCCCAATATTCCTCAGATTTTACAATATTTGACTGAGATGCTTGATAGGTGCCTTTCTTTTTCTTCATTGAAAATCCATACCTCTGCCATCTCGGCTCATTACAACACAGAGCCTCCCCTATTTTCTCATCCTCTGCTTTAACAGTATCTTAGAGGTGCCAAAAATGTAAGGCCTCCCATTAGATCAACACCTGCATGGGACATCAATTTTGTGCTGGAAAAACTCACCCTGTCTCCTTTTGAACCAGCAGCTACTGCGGATATAAAATTTCTATCTTGGAAAACAGCTTTTCTTTTGGCCGTCACTTCAGCAAGAAGGGTTTCAGAACTACAGGCTCTCATGGCTGTGGAGCCTTTTATTACATTTTACCCGGACAGGGTGTCCCTCAGGACCAATCCTTCTTTTATGCATAAGGTGGTATCCAGTGTGGCTCTTAACCAGACAATTCACCTGCCAACATTTTACCCAAATCCGCAGAACAAGGGGGAGCGGATTCTGCATTCATTGGACGTACACAGACAACTAAAATTCTACTTAAACAGGACCAAATTTCTAAGAAAGTCTGAGAACTACTGGTAGCATTTACTGCAGGGTCAGTGGGGAAGGCTATATCAAAGCAGACTATTTCTAAGTGGATAAGCCACTGCATTCGTTTCTGCTACTTGCACCATGGTAAACCTGTGCCCAAGGGCATTAGGTCACATTCCACCAGAACTGCCTCTACCTCAGCAGCTTTTCTCAGAGGGGTTCCAACCAAAGACATTCTAGAGGCTGCTACTTGGAACTCTGTTCATACCTTCACAAAGCATTATCATTTGCCTCTCTTCTTCAAATCCAGGGCAGGCTTTGCCCCTGCATTTCTGCAGGGCCTTATAGCAACTCCTAATGCTGCTTAGTTCCATCCTCCCATCCATAGCTTTGGGATTCTACCCAAATGTAATAACTGCAACAGTGAAACACGAAGAACATAGTACAGTTGTGTACACTTACCATAAATGTAAATATTCAACTGTATTCACTGTTGCAGTCTTTCCTTCACTATATACTAAAGCCTTTGTGGTGTATTTGCTTTTAGATGAAGGAAAGTTTATCTTGCTAAAAGTGCATTCACATATATTTCTGTTTATACATTTGGGGAGCACCTGACATCTGGGACAAGAAAAACTGAATAAAATGGCATCGGCTGCATGTTTTATGCCCCTGACGACCTGACGTCATGGAAGAGGAGACAGCAACTGACACAGGACCCAAGACTTTGTTATTCAGGCTGACTGAGGGCAACCTGCCAGCAGATTACCCAAATGTAATGACTGCAGCAGTGAATACACTCGAACATCTACATTTATGGTAAGTGTACACAACTGTACTTTGTGTACACTTACCATAAATGTAGATGTTCGAGTGTATTCAGTGCTGCAGTCCTGGTTAACCTCCCTCCAGCCCCCTTACTTCTCTTGGCTACACCTTTCTTCTTGTTTAGTGTATTTCTGCTTTCTCGTGTATTTGCTTTTTGTTGGAGGTGTAACCTAACATATAATTGCTTCCCATTATGGGCCACTTGACATCTGGGGCAAGAAAAACTGATGTAATGGTATTTTATACCGCTGACGACCTTACGTCATGGAAGAAGAGACAGCAACCCGCACAGGGATCCAAGGCTTTGATATTCAGGCCGGCTGAGGGCTACCTGCAGGCAGATAACCCAAATGTAATGACTGCAACAGTGAATACACTCGAACATCTACATTTATGGTAAGTGTACACACCTGTACTTTCTTCTGCCCCTCAAATGGTCTCTCAGACAGTGGTGGTAATGATTTTCAATTGGTGGGGCCAGCCTTGCTGCAACCTTTTTACTTGCTGTCTAAACAACAAATGCAACAACTACTTTGCACTGATACCCCCCCCCCCCCACACACACACACACACACACACACACACACACAGGGACAGACACTGAGGGATGCTGTAGTTCATAATTTGCCTTGAGTGCCCTATATGCCTTTCCATCCCGTCCCCTGATAACAAGATTTCTTCAGAAAGCTATGAGGTGCAAGACAAAAGTAATTCTCATAGCTTCCTTTTGGCAACAGCAGGTTTGATTCCCCTTTCCATGGCATCATCTGAAATATCCTCCATAGGTACTGGACCAATGTCTTGATTGTCTAATTCATCTGTCTACCTAACCTCACTGAGGCTTAACCCTGAAACTGATCGCATGGGTTCTCCAGTTCTCATGGTGGCCAGAGACGCCAGGCTGTCGACTTCAGTCATTCATATTTTGTCATCCTCACAAAAGCCAGACAGTAGGAAGGTTTATCTTAGCGAGTAGAAATGATTTGCCATATGGACATTTTGTTCGGGCTTGGAGCCTTTTTCAGCTCCACAGCCATCTGTTTTAGATTTTTTAGCAGATTTGTTTGACAAAAGGTGCTAACTTATCAGTTATTAAAATGCAGTTAGCAGCCATTTCTAATTTTCTTGTTGGCCAAAATCAGATTTCTGTTGCTTTCTTGAAAACTTACAAGGCTTTCATGATAGGAACCTTTCTCCTAAAATCTCCAGTTTAGGTACCCATTTCCTACACGGGATATTACTGTCATGTTACAGGCAGTAACTAGGTCTCCTTTTCGGCCTGCATCTTCAGTGGAATTGAAGTTTCTTACTTGGAAAGACAATCTTTCTTGTCTATAGGCATTGTCTTGCAGACCCCTTTACCTTGTGTTTCTTAAGCATAGGGTATCTTTGTGAACTAATCCACATTTTCTACCAAAAGTGGCTTCCGAAGCAAATCTTAATTAGATGGTCCGTCTACCAGTGTTCTTTCCATACTTTTCCAACAAAAGGGACTGTACTCTACATTTGATGAACATTCGATGTTCTTTGTGTTTCAATGTTGCAGTCATTACATTTGGGTAATCTGCTGGCAGGCTGCTATGTCGGCCTGATTAGCAAATTCTTGGGTCGTGCATCGGTTGCTGTCCCTTCTTCCATGATGTCAGGTCATCAGGGGTATAAAACATGCAGCCGACACCATTACATCAGTCTTTCTTGCTGCACGGTGCCCGAAGCAGAAGCAGTTCACAAGTGCCAGTTGGCCGACTCCTGAAATTTTCGTTTTAGAGTTTCATATCTGAAGTCTTCAACTAAAAAGCTATGTACCCTGTTGCTGAAACATTTTCTTGCTCCTTACCGATGGCAGTAAAAGTTAATAATTGCATTACTTGTGGGAAGCAAATACCTCATAAGGATTTTTATTTGTACTGTATTCCTTGCCTAGGCCCAGACCACAACATACCTTGCTGTCGGTTTTGTGCTTTATTTAATCAACGCACTATCAAACTTCGGTACATTTTTGCTTCTAAACATTTTGGCTCATGCTTTAATTATCCAGAAATGCCATCTGTTAGCAATCAGACTACCTGAATACCTAAAACAATGCAAAGAAAAAGACAGAGACAGGCCGTTGAGGTCCAAAATTGCCGACGACTCTTCTAAGCCATTTGCCAGTTCGCCGGTACTCAGTGAGGCACTTTCGCAGCCCCTGATACCCGCTACTTCTGATTCGCAGGCCTGTACTTAGACCCATTCAGAGTCCGGTATGCCCCGAGATGCTTCAATTATGGAACCTGCAGATGTCTCTACCTTGGAGCTGCTGTGCAGGCACCGGCTTCTGAGGGCGTTTTCAGGCCTACAGATTTGTATATTAGACCGATGCCATCTTCAAAACTAAGTCCAAAATCTCGACCTATTCCTAAAAAACCGACAGCTGGGCCACATGTGCAGGCCCCTGTGCTTAAAAAACACATGATCAAAATGGCTGAAGATTTAATTACTCTGATCAGGGGTAGCCAACCCTCCCCCTTCTAAGAGGCCTAGGCAAGACATTGATTATGAATCTTCTGAACAGGATTCTATTTCTTCTGACTCTTCTAATGAACAGGAATTGTCTATACCTTTATGAGGACTCTGATGCAGAATATTCCATTCCTTCTGCTTCTCCCGCTGAGGATTTTTTCTTTTGGGGAAACTTTAAGGGAACATTTCCACTGGGAAAGTCAGGATTTCTCTGAATCTAAAAAGAGACTTGGGGATTTTCTTCTTCTTCCTCAGCATAGGCCTTTGGCTATGCCTCCTGTTCTAGACATTGTTGATGATGTTTTTTCAGAATCTAGTATGGCTCCTGATTCTCTGCCTCCGGCTCCTTGTACGCCAGACAGATACTACAGGGTTTCTGACTCCCACAAATTCCTTTTCCAAAATCCTGTTGCAGATCCTGAAAACCATTTCTCAGGGTCCCAAGGGCATTAAGGCTTCTACTGCTAAAAATCCTACCCCTTCTGATAGAGATTCCAGGGCGCTGGATAGATGGGGTAAGAAGGTTTACACTTCTGCAACCTTGGCAATCAGTGCTTTAAACTGTCATTTTCATATGCTGAAATATCAACAGCATATCATAGGACTGCTTAAACAGAAAATTGTTAATTTCTGACTGTGTGGAAAACAAAGATTTATAGGATTTATTGCATTCAGCTGAACAAGTTGGAAAACATACTTTGCAAAGTGGTTTTGATTCTTTGGAGGCCTCTTGCAGAGCTGCTGTAACTGGGTCTGTGCTAAGAAGGCATGCTTGGCTCAAAGAGCAAAATCTGCCTGATCATGTTAAAGCAAAATTGTTGGATGCTCCTTTACAACAGGACCGTCTCTTTGGTAATAAGGCTGAAGAAGTTTTTAAAAAGATGGAAGATAAAGCTAAATCTATGCAAACTGTGACAGAGTTTCTTACAAGTGCAACCTCCAAGATTTATTAGGCACTGGCCTACTAAGAACTGGTCCTTTCCAGTTCCTTCGAGAGCCACTCAAGTAAAACCCAGAAATTCCAAAGGCTCCAGGTTTCAGTGACAAGGGACTTTCAGAACAAAATAATGGGCTGCGTCCTCTTCCAAATCTGGAAACAAGACACCTCTCTATGGTAAGCAGTCTCAATGGCTTCCCTTTACACTTACCAAGCACTTACCTTTTAGACGCCCCTTTGGGGGGAAAACTGGCTCTTCATGCAAGAAACTGGCAACTTATAACCCAGGGCAAATGGGTTTTAAATATAGTATCCCAGGGATACAGATTTCATTTCCACACATTGCCAATTCCAAACAGATGTCCAGACCTGCCCCCAAATCAGTGGGCAGAGGCCCAAAAACAAGTACTTTCCCTCATGAGCATGGGGGCTATTCAACCAGTACCAGAAGAGGAAAAGGGACAATGTTTCTATTCAAGACTTTTCCTTGTACCCAGAAAAGACAAATCATGGCATCCAATTCTGGACTTATCTACTCTAAACACCTTTCTGGACATTCCAAAATTCAAGATGCTGACTCTTCACCAGTTGCTTCCTATGCTAGGCAAAGATGCCTGGTTGGCAACTCTAGATTTAAAAGAGGCTTACCTGCATATTCCAATCAGGGAATCTTGCAGAAGATACCTCCGCTTCAAAGCAGGCTACTTGCATTAAAAGTTCTCTGCACTGCCCTTTGGCTTATCTACTCCGCCCAGGGTCTTTACAAAGTGCCTGACTCCAGTAATTGCATTTTGCAGGCAAAGAAATATTCAGATATATCCATACCTGGACGATTGTCTAATTCAGGCAGAAAACGAGGACACTCTTCTAAACCATATGGTGTTTGCAAAAAGGGTTCTAACTTGGCTAGGGTACACTATAAATGAAAAGAAGTCACAACTGGTACCCTCTCAAAAATTTACATTCCTGGGTGCAAGCTTGACTACAACTGCCTAGATGGCTTACCTTACACCAGAGAAGCAAATTCATATGGTGACTTACTTCAAACAGCTGGCCACAAAAACCCTGTTTTCTGCAAGGCAAATACTGAAAGCCTTGTCGTTCATGACCTCCTGCATTCTTCTAATTCCACAAGCAAGTCTGCATATGAGGAAACTTCAGTGGTACTTAAAAAGTCTATGGAGTCAGCATTGTCACAGCCTGGAAACAATGATTCCTATCATACCTTGCCTGCAACTGGAGTTCCTATGGTGGGCAGAGGCCTGCCACCAAAACAAGGGACTGTCATTCACACCACCCCCTGCCGCCCAAACCCTAACTACAGACGCATCAGACTATGCTTGGGGAGCACATCTGGCAGGGAAGTGCATTCAGGAAAATGGAGCCCAAATGAAATGCACCTTCATATCAATCAAAAAGAAATGCTAGCTGTACAGATTGCACTGACAGCCTTCAAGGACTGCCTTCATCCAGGACAATTAATGATAAAGACAGACAACACCACGGTTATGCGGTACATAAACAAGCAGGGGGGATACACACTCCTACCCCCCTTTGCAGACTAGCCATGGCATTGTGGAACACGGCCTTGACCTACCAAGTACAACTACAAGCTCAATTCCTGCCAGGAAAGCTGAATACTCTGGCAGACGAACTAAGCAGAAATCTCATGGATCCACATCCATGGAAATTGGAACCACAGATTTTCAACATGTTGACACGCAAATGGGGGAGCCCAGACATAGATCTTTTTGCCTCACCCCAGAACTATCAGTTGGACAAATTTTGCACAAGAACTCGTCACAAAAAAAGCCTGGAAAGTGGATGCACTACCATTCAGCTGGAAAAACCTATCAGTCTGTGCCTTTCCCCCTCTGCCTCTGCTCTCCAAAGTTCTACTAAAATTCAAACAGGACAAACTAAAAATGATTTTGATTGCTCCAGACTGGCCTCGCCAACACTGATACCCACTCCTGCGCAATGTGCCACACCTTCCACCGGCACCTGCCTCAGACACCTTCCTTACTATCACAGCAGAACAACCAAATTCTGCACACTTGGCTCCAAACTTTGAATCTTGCAGCGTGGCTAATCACCTAAATTCACCCTTAGCATCCCTCAGCAAACCTCTGATGGATGTCATTTTGGAAGCAGGAAGGCCTAGTACTAGAAAATCTTATGCTGACAAATGGAAAAGATTCTGTGCCTAGAATTAATCTCAAGGGACAAGCACAGCAGTGCATAACATTCCTCACATTTTACAATACTTAACTGAGATGCTTCACAAGGGGCCTGTCCTTTTCTTCCATAAAAATCAATCTCTCAGCCATTTCAGCTGATTACAACACCGAACCTTCCCTCTTCTCTCATCCTCTGCTAAAGCAGTTTCTCAGAGGGGCCAAAAACTTAAGACCACCCAGTTGAGCTCCAACCCCTGCCTGGGACCTCAATTTTGTATTGGAAAAGCTCACTCTCCTTCCTTTCGAGTCAGCTGCTACTGCAGACTTAAAATTTCTCTCCTGGAAAACAGCTTTCCTTTTAGCAGTCACTTCAGCTAGAAGGATTTCTGAATTACAGGCTCTTATGGCAGTGGAGCATTTCATCATTTTTCATGCGGACAGGGTATCTCTCAGGACCAATCCATCTTTCATGCCTAAGGTGGTATCCAGTGTGGCTCTTAATCAGACCGTTCATTTGCCAACTTTCTTTCCTAATCCACAGAACAAGGGGGAGCGAATTCTGCATTTATTGGATGTACACAGACAACTTAGATTTTACTTAAACAGGACAAAATCTCAAAGAAAAACTGAACAACTGCTGGTGGCATTTGCTGCAGGGGCAGAGGGAAAGGCTATTTCAAAGCAAACCATTTCCAAATGGATAAGCCATTGTATTCGTTTCTGCTATATGCACCATGAAAAAACTATCCCCCAGGGGATCAGATCCCATTCCACCAGGGCTGCATTTACTTCTACAGCCTTTCTCAGAGGCGTCTCAACCAGGGACATTCTAGAAGCTGCTACCTGGAGCTCAGTTCATATGTTCGCCAAACATTACCATTTACCACTTTTCTCTAAATCCAGAGCTAGCTTTGCCACTGCTGTCCTGCAGGGCCTTATAGCTGGTCCTAATGCTGTATAATTCCTTCCACCCAACCATAGCTTTGGGAATCTACCCAAATGTAATGACTGCAACAGTGAAACACAAAGAACATAGTAAAGTTGTGTACACTTAACATAAATGTAGATGTTTGAGTGTATTCACTGTTGCAGTCTGGGTTTACCCTCCCTCCAGTCCCCTATTTTTCTCCTCTGGCTATACCTCTACTTTCTTTCACTATGCTTAAGAGCCCTTTTGGTGTATTTGCTTTTGGGATTGGAGGTATATTTTCTGTGTTTTAAATTTTATCTGCTCCCCATTTGGGGGGCACCTGACATCTGGGGCAAGAAAAACTGATGTAATGGCGTCGGCTGCATGTTTTATACCCCTGACGACCTGACGTCATGGAAGAAGGGACAGCAACCAACGCAGGACCCAAGACTTTGTTAATCAGGCCAACTGAGGGCAACCTGCCAGCAGATTACCCAAATGTAATGACTGCAACAGTGAATACACTCGAACATGTACATTTATGCTAAGTGTACACAACTGTAATTTATCAATTCTACTAGAGCTGTGGCTGCTTCTTCTACTTCTCTAAAATTCCCATTGATGAGATTTGTGCTGTTAACTTGGTCTACAGTTCATACCACTATGTCACATTATAGGTTGGATGTACAGTCTAGATCTTGTACATCCTTTGGTTCTATCATACTTCAGAGTTTCCTTCCATGAGAACTGCTGGTTCCCTGGAAGTTTGGGAATCTGTCCTAGTTGTTGAGTCAGAAGTAAAATACAACATCTGATATGAAAATTCTATACTTAACATAATGCTAGAGCCATGCTGTCTTGTTCCAATTTGCTGAACAATCCTTCCCTCTACCCCCCATCCTAAATTGTCACTCTTTTGACTCACAGCTGATCAGTTGAACCTAACCAAGGACCTTGACTTTTTGACAACCAACTGTTATTCCTGTTTCTTGTTCAGTTAGTTATAGATTGTTAGGCTGCGTTGTACTCACTAGGTGAAGTGCTAGCTACAAGCAGGCAAACTTGATCTGAAGTAATTTGGGGGCACAGAGGGAATTATGGCTAAGGGAGTAGTCAGAGCCCTTATTCAAAGTTCTTGAAAAAAGCACGAAGGTCAGAACTAATAACCAAGCTGTTTGGCTAGATGGAGCAAGACCGCACAGATCTAGCATAATGGCAAGTAGATGACTTTCCTTTTATGTGTGTGTTTACATAATGATTGGTAGCCATGTTACTTGATCAGACACAAAACCAGAACCCCAACACATTGCAGTCATTCTATCACTAACAACAACATATTGGCACATAGTACTTCAGTAAAAAAGAAACAAATATCCTTTTCTGGTGCATTACCCAAAACCCTACGGCATGCACTTCAAATTTGTATGAGTAGTGGTAATGTTACAGGAAGGTTTTTTAATTTAAGGTGTAGCGTAGGGTTAGCAGACATTGCTTTAGTAATGCCTCCTAACAGTAATCCTACCCCTGCCTCTAACCTTAATCTGCATCTTAAATTAAAAAAACAAAACAAACCCTTCCCATGACACTACCACTACAGAAGACAGCTTGTACACTCACCATGTGTTAGCGTGAGCAACACACACACACACACACACACACTAAATCTGTCCCCTAACCTTAAGCCTAAACACAATCGCAGTTAATCTATCCCCTTGCTTAACCCTAATCAACACACAATTGTAAGCACACACACAAACCCTACTACATATTTTACTTACCCGTTATGAAGAAAAACCCACCTGAAAAAAACTTTGTTCGATAAAAGGCATTTCAATCGAAAAACACTGCACTTTGCCTGTCGAACAAAGCAGTCTAGTGTGTGTGTGTGTGTGTGTGGGGGGGGGGGGGGGACGCTGACCATCTGACCCGATCCTTGTAGGCGCAATGGATAACAAGAAAATAAATTTACAGTAGAGTAATTAAACAAGGTAAAAAGAAAAAATGTCTTGGCGCTTTAGTTTGAGAGTATTTTTTAAACTATTTTTCAAGTTATTTTAGAGAAATTATGTTCTAGTTTAAAATGACTGTTATTCCACTGTTTCTGTTACAATTACTTAAATTATGAAGTAGGTGCTTTTTCAGTTTTCCTTGTTTACAAAGGCAATGTTGATGTTAGAGATTCTGCTAAATGAGTAGGACTTCCTGTTAAAATTGTTATTTTAGGTGAATGTGTAACCATAACTATAAATCAGAATCGAGTACTAAATTAATGGCTTATGATGTGCAAGAGTCTTGTTTTCTTTGCATATCTTATTTCCTTCTGATGTGTGTTTTGTATTCCTATTTGTAGCTGTTACAGAAGTGTCATTTAACACAAAGAATCCTTTTTGCTTGGGAAGAAAATGAAAAGGAGCAGTAAGTATTTTGCCATTATCCTCTTATTTTCTTCCTTTGTCTCTTGCTCAACAACGCATATTAAAGGTAAGATAGCTTCCCACCTTTTTAGAGGAAACACTGTAAAATGGGGTTTTGATTGACTCATTTTATTAAATATGGATTGAAATGTAGTTATTGTCTTAACTTGTTTCTTCTTTTTTTTTTTTGTATATCTATTTTTCTTCCTTAGAGAGAAATGAATAAGTGAGTTGATCTTTTGTTTAAACAAGATTGTTTCAGTTTCATTTTTGGTATTGTAGGACAGAAAGCATTGGGTTCTAGGTGATAGTAAAGATGAATGAATCTGTAGCCTTTCCTTGTCCAAGTTATGGAAAAGCTCTTGTTTTTCTGAATACTAGGGTATATAAATAAAGATACATTTGTGCGACTTTTCTTGTGAATCTGGCTTAATTTGGGTACACTTGAGGCCTGATGATTTCTGTTGGGTCGTTCTCAGTTGAATTTGTTCTTTTCATTGCTTCCTTATTTGTATACTGTACCATGTTTTTTCTCTTGCCTGCCCCAATTTCCCCTAGTCAGTATGAGTAAAAGCGTAAATAAATGAATACATAGATGTAGACATGCATATATATATATATATATATATATACACATATATATATATATATATATATACATATACACACACACACGCACACACGCACACACACACACACACACACACACACACACACACACACACATTTCCCGTCTTTCCTGTAACTTGTCTAGTCCAGATACAGATTTGCTGTATCCAGAACTGTTTGTAAGCTTCTGAGCCCCCCAGTGTTGGAAGGAAACCTTCTAGCTTATCAGTGGGAGTGGTAAGCACTAGGCAGCCTATCTACCAGCTTATCAGTGGGAGTGGTAAGCACTAGGCAGCCTATCTACCACAAGAGGAGTGGTTTCTGGCCCAGAAATTGTAGTTTATTGGCTGTTTGGGGAGTTTTTCTATCTTTTTCAACTTTCTGGTTTAAAACCCCACGTTTGCGCTCGTTTCCCGGCTTTCTTGTAACTTAGTGTAGTCCAGATACAAATTTGCCGTATCCAGGACTGTTTGTAAGCTTCTGAGCAGTGCCAAAAGGTCTGCTGTTCAATTTTTCCCTTAGATCTGCTAGTTCTCTCCTCTCTTGCATTTTTACTAGCTTATTAGTCTAGCACTTTACCAGAATTCTTGTAGCAATTACTGTAGCACACAAAAGTGGTACCAGCACTAGACTTTCTACAAGGAAACAGCTCCATAGGTTCACAGGTGTACTAGGCTAATAGCCCTGGAGCCTTTACAAGCCTAGCCCATAGAAGTGCCCTGGCATTGTGCCACCTGACGTTAGTTCCCAGTGCCTATATCAAGTAGAGCCACTGGAGTGACCACAGGATGACCTTTCCATTACCCATCCAATCATCAAGATCTCTCTTTAAGAGGGACATCGAGGTGCTCTGCTTGACATGTATGGGAAATCTATTCCAGAGCATGGGCAGTCTCTGGGTGAGGAACCTGTCCCTCCAGCATGTTCTGTTGAATGAGGTTGAGGTCTCTGGAGCGTGTTGTGCGAAGGGATTGGGATTACTTTAGATGTAGCATTTCTAACAGAGCTGAGTCAGACATGGCTTTGTAAGTCAGGCAAAGTTCACCTCTAAGTAGGCGATATGAGACGGAGAACAGCTGGAGTCTTTTGAGTCTCTCCATGTAGGATATGTGTTTTAATGCCTATGATCTTCTTCATGAGGTACTTCTGTAGCCTCTCTAGCTTTTGCAGGTGTCTAGTGAGGTACATGCGAAATGGGGCATTATACCCAATGATTGGTCCTGTGAGAGAACAGTAGAGAGAAACGATGACCTCTTTCTTCCTGGATGCGAAACCCTTGGTAATGAGATGTACCACATAGAAGGACTTTGGGACCACAATGGCAATGTGGTGGTCGAAGGAGAGGTTGCTGTCAACATGCGTCCCCAGATCTCTTATAGTGCCTTCAGTGTTCAGTGGGCTCCCATCGATGTGGTAATTAGTGGGAACTGAGTTTTTACCAAAGGGGATGACGACACATTTTTTGGCATTAAGCTTAAGGCCATTGGTTTGACACCAGTCATTGGTCTCAGGCCTTTCTGTTGGATATCTGCATCACTTAGGGAGTTAATAATGGCTCCCAACTTGCAGTCGTCTGCAAACTCGGTCACCCAGAGTCCCTTTGTATTGGCATGGGTTTGTGAGAAGTAGATACCAAACAGGAGAGGACCCACCCCTCCAGGCATGTCTAAATGTCATTTCCCTGTGCTTTCTCCTATTAACTTGGTGAACGTGGGCATCTTGAGGCAATGTAGCAACTGCCTCATGTTCACTGACAACCCTCTCCTCTTACCTCCCAACATTCAGACTTGCGAGCAATGCACTTGTGTATCCAAACTGGAAGCCACGTACTCTCTAGCCAAGACCGGAATAGCTGGTCAAGAGGTGAAAGTCAACACTTGCACAACACCACATGGAACACACAGTCCTCAGCAACACACACCAGCACTGCCTTCACATAAAAACACAAACCACACATCCACCTTCACGGAGGCTCTCAATAAAAATCTACCCAAACAGCAAAGACCTCCAAAGCAGTAAATGCACTCTACCACCGCAACACTAACCACACGACACATAATGCTCCTAAACAGTGTGCCACTCAACCAAAGCCCCTAAGGCAAAACAGCATGCCCCAACACACTAGTCATAGGTGACTGAATAATGAGGCACACTGGATGTCCCACTCATTAGGTTGAATAAGGAGAAAGTGACATTCATCTGCCTGTCAGGTCCCAGGATCCGCCAGATAACGCTTGCACTCAGGTCTGTCAACAACAGGTACAAATATGACTCTGTTATTGTACATATGGCTGTGAATGACCTGAGACGTATCTCTCTGGACTACATGAAGAGAGACATGGAGGAGCTCTCTGATTATGTAGCCCAGGTGGGTATGACTCTAGCCCTGAGTAGCCTCCTACCATCACCCAGAATGATACCACAGTACAAGCAGAAAATGATTGATTCCAACAATTGACCAAGTTTTTTGGTGTCATTCTAAGGGGATCCAGTATCTGTCTGCCTGGGATGACATGATTAACAGACCTCGATGCTTTGCCAGAGATGGCCTGCATCTGTCACCCCTGTTCTTCAGGGTACTGGCCAAGGCTCTTGCTACCCCTTTAGTACCTTTTTTTAGTCTGTGTTCCAAAGACCAAATTACCACTGTAACAGCTACAAACAAATGCAATCTGAGGGTCAAGATGCTCAACACTAGAAGCCTAAATCTCAAAATGCACTCCTTAAAATGGAGAACACAGGAGAACATAGACATTTGTGGTGTAACAGAGTTCTGGTTCAAAGCAGCAGAAAGCACCCCTGCACTACCAGGCTATAACTCATTCCACACCTTTTGGCCCCAGAACTTGGACTGAAGCTCCAAAGGTGGTGGTGTTTCCATATTCATAAAGGATGTGCACACATCCAGACTGGGAGCCCAACATAATGCATCAGAGATACTTCAGGTGCAGCTAACATTGGGTAAGACAGCAATTCTGGTCGTAGCCTGCTATAGGTCCCCAACCATGTCCCAGGACTCACGCTCCACGTTCCTAAGGGTTTACTATTTGTAAGATCGAATGTGAATTAGTTGAACAGTCATACGATCGAAAACTAACGTCGTGGATAATCTTAGCAAACGCTCAAAACGTCTAATAACAAAATATTGAATCTCCCTACTGCATCAGACTCCAATCAAACTCTAACATGGGTCCTGAAAGGGGTGTAAGTTCAGACAGTTGAGAATCCACATTCTCAACTTCGCACAATGCTGATTCACAATTCCGAGTGCATATGTTTCTGCGTTCAACTAATTAACATTCGCTCAGTCGTCATTCAACCAAGTTAAGGTAAACCGTTCCTAAGGACCCTGGAGAAGATTAGGGTCCAACCTAACACTCTCATATTGGGTGACTTCAACTACCCCTCCATTAACTGGGAAAACTACTCCTGTACCAGTACACTTGTCCAGCGTTTCCTGTTATTCATTAATTCCAGTGCCCTGGACCAGCACGTAATTACCCCCACTAGAGGCAGCAACATCCTTGACCTGGTCATTACTAACATGGGCTACCGTTGTTCTACACCAGTAGTCAACTCAACCCTGGTTAGATCCCAACACAAACTAATCACCTTGGAAATCCCCCCCCCCCGCCCGCAATGGTAACCACCATGAAAAACTTCTCCAAAATTAACTTTGGGCTCCTAAAAACACAGGTGGCTAACTTCACGGCACCCATGCAAATGGAGAACAGTTGCATGACCACCGAATCATACACTAATGCCCTGTACAAACATGTACACAAATGCATGGGTCTTGCCATACCCGGTAGAACCAAGATGCTCTCCTCCAAAAAAAGGAAACCAATCTGGTGGTTCCCTGCCATAAACAAACTCTACAATAGAAGCAGGAAACTGATGCGGAATAAGGTGAGGTCCCATGACTGGAAAAACTCCGTTATCAGCCTCAAGAAAAAGTTGAGATCCCTCATCATATCCTCTAAAGCTAGCTATGAAAACAGAATTGCAGCAGATAGCAAAGACTACCACAAGGCCTTCTATAGTTATGTAAAGAATCTACATGGCAGTACCCAGATTTGCTCTGAGTTACTGCACAGTGGTAGTTCCTATACAGAGTCAACAGATATTGCCAATATACTGGCTGACAGATTCAGTGCAACTTTACCCATCTCTCCCCCACCAAAGGACCAATCACAATACCGGTAGATTGTCAGGCACCCAGTATTACTGCTGCGCAAGTTAAAACAGCACTGTCCAAGGCCAAGGATACAACTTCTATGGGACTTGACAATATCCCTGGCTGTGTTTTACATAAACTACAGAGTGAACTGGCACCTCACCTGTCTGCCCTGTTCAGTCACAGCCTCACCTCAGGCTTTGTCCCTACCAAATGGCACACTGCTACAGTCATCCCTCTCCACTAAGGAGGAGCGACTACAGACCCTGGGAACTTATTGCCCCATTAGCCTGATGAGTCTGATATGCTAAGCTATGGAACACATCATCATGCACTTAATAAACAAGGATATAGGGACTCTCCAAAGTCTGGATCCCACACAGTTTGGTTTTGTGAAGGGTAGATCATACCTGCTCAACTTGGTCGACTTGTTTGAGTCAGTCACCAGAGCTGTGGATGAAGGGCAAGGTGGGTCATACAGCCTACCTTGATCGGGCCAAGGTCTTTGATACCATTCCCCACTCAGGGGGCATAGAAAAACTCACTAAGCTAGGCATCAACCCCTATATCATTAGGTGGGTTGCAAACTGGCTCACAGAACCCACAGTGTGAAAGTAGCTGACTCCAAGTCAGACTGCCGACCAGTCACAAGTGGAGTCCCACACGGTTTGGTCTTGGGTCCTCTCCTGTTTGGTATCTACTTCTCTGAAGTTCAGGCCAACACAAAGGAACTCTGGCTGACAAAGTTCAGACAATTGCAAGTTGGGAGCTAATATTATCTCCCCAAGTGATGTTGACAGCCTACAGAAAGAATGACTGGTGTCAGAACCATGGCCTTAAGCTCAATGCCAAAAAGTGCCATCATCCCCATTTGAGAAAAACCCAGTTACCATGAATTACCACATCGATGGTAGTCCACTGAACACAGAAGGCGTTAAAAGAGAACTGGGAACACAAGTTGACAGCAACCTCTCTTTTGACCACCACATTGCCACTGTGGACAGAAAGTCCTTCTATGTGGCACATCTCATTACTAAGGGATGTTCTTCGTGTTTCACTGTTGCAGTCATAACATATGGGTTATCTGCTTGCAGGTAGCCCTCAGTCGGCCTGATTAACAAAGTCTTGGTTCCTGCGTCGGTTGCTGTCCCTTCTTCCATTACGTCAAGTCGTCGGGTATAAAACATGCAGCCAACGCCATTACATCAGTCTTTCTTGCCGTGCGGTGCCCGAAGCAGAAGCAGTTCTCAAGTGCCAGTCGGCCGACTCCTGAAATTTTCGTTTTCGAGTTTCAGAACCGAAGTCTTCAACTAAAGCTAAGTACCCCGTTGGGGAAACTTTTTCTTGCTCCTTACCGATGTCACTAAAAGTTAATAATTGCATTACTTGTGGAAAGCAACTACCTCGTAAAGATTTTCATTCGTACTGTATTCCTTGCCTAGGCCCTGACCACGACATACCTTGCTGTCGGTTTTGTGCTTTATTTAATCAGCGCACTGTCCGTCGTCGGTATATTTTCGTCTCTAAATTTTTTGGTTCTCAGTTTAATTATCCTGAAATGTCATCGGTTAGCCATCCGACTACCAGGATTCCAAAAAAATGCAAAGATAAAGACAGAGACAGGCCGCCAATTTCCAAAATTGCAGACGAGGCTTCTCCTAAGCCAGTCGCCGGTACTCCGTGAGGTGCTTTCGCAGCCCCTGATACCCGCTACTTCTGATTCTCAGACCACTACTGAGACCCATTCGGAGTCCGGTATGCCACGAGATGCTTCAACTATGGAGCCCACAGATGTCTCTACCGTGGATGGGTCCAGAGCCACTGTGCAGGCACCAGCTTCTGAGGATGTATTCAGGCCTATGGACTTGCATATTAAACCGACGCCTCCTCCTTCACTTAGGCCTAAATCTTGAACCATGCCTAAAGAACAGACGCCCAGGCCACATGCTCAGGCCTCTATGCCTAAAAAACAAATGATAAGAATGGCTGAAGATTTAATAACTCTAATCAGGGGTAGCCAACCCCGTCTTTCTAAGAGGCCTAGGACTGAAGTTGTTTATGAATCTTTTGACTAGGATTCTGTTTTTTCTGATTCTTCTGATGATCTGGATTTGCCCTTATCTACTTATGAGGATTCTGATGCAGAGGACTCAGTTCCCTCTGCTTCCCCTCCAGAGGAATTTTCTTGTGGGGAAACCTTACGTACTCTAAGGGAGCATTTCCACTGGGAAAGCCAGGATTTTTCTGATTCAAAAAAGAGGCTTAGGGATTTCTTACTCCTACCTCAGCATAGACCTTTAGCTATTCCTCCTGTACTTGACATAGTTGATAATGCTTTTTCGGAATCTAGTTTGGCCCCTGATTCCTTGCCTCCTGCTCCCAGAAAACCTGACAGATACTACAGGGTCTCCCTGAGCCACACAAGTTACTTTTTAAAAATCCTATTGCAGATCCAGAGAATACTTCACAGGGCCCAAGGGCATTAAGGCTTCTACTGCTAAAAATCCTATCCCTTCTGATAGAGATTCCAGGGCACTGAATATATGGGATAAGAAGGTTTACACTTCTGCAATGTTGGCCATTAGGGCTTTAAACTGCCAGTTTCATATGTTAAAGTATCAGCAAAATGTTATTGGATTGCTTAAACAGAAAATTATGTTGATTCCTGACTGTGTGGAAAATAAAGAATTACAGGATTTAATGCATTCTGCTGAACAAGTTGGAAAACATACTTTGAAATGTGGTTTTGATTCATTAGAGGCCTCTTGCAGGGCTGCTGTTACTGGGTCTGTGCTCAGAAGGCATGCTTGGCTACAGGAGCAATTTTTGCCTGATCACGTTAAAGATAAATTGTTGGATGCTCCCTTAAATCAGGACCGCCTATTTGGCAACAAGGCTGAGGAAGTTATTAAAAAGATGGAAGGTAAAGCTAAATCTATGCAAACTGTTAAAGATTTCTTACAAGTTCAGCTTCCTAGATTTAGTAGGCACTGGCCCTCTAAGAATTGGTCCTTTCCAGCCCCTTCCAGGTCTTTTCAAGCCAAACCCAGACACAGCAAAAGCCCCAGGTTTCACTCCCAGGGGACACACAGGACTAAGCAGTGGGGTGCCTCCACTTTCAAATCTGGGAGTAATAAGACTCCCCCCCCCCTATGATAAACTGTCTCAATGATTTACTTTTAAAATTTCCAAGCACTTTTCAACTGACTGCCTCTTTAGGGGGAAAGATTGCTCCTCATGCAAAGTACTGGGAACTCATTACGCAGGACAAATGGGTTTTAAATATAGTGTCCCAGGGATACAGATTTTACTTTCACATGTTGCCAGCACCAAGCGGGTGGCCGGACCTACCCCCAAATCAGTGAGCAGAGGCCCAAAAACAAGTACTTTCTCTTTTAAGCATGGGGGCTATTCAACTGGTACCAGAAGAGGAAAAGGGACTAGGTTTCTACTCTATACTTTTCCTGGTACCCCGAAAAGACCATTCATGGCATCCTATCCTGGACCTGCCTACTCTAAACACCTCTTTGGAGATTCCAAAATCAAGATGCTGACTCTTCACCAATTACTTCCTGTGCTAGGCAAAGATGCCTGGTTGGCAACACTAGATTTAAAAGAAGCATACCTGCACATCCCAATCGGGGAGTCTTGCGGAAGATACCTATGCTTCAAAGCAGGCTACATGCACTATCAGATGTTCTTCGTGTTTCACTGTTGCAGTCATTACATTTGGATAATCTGCTGGCAGGTTGCCCTCAGTCGGCCTGAATAACAAAGTCTTGGGTCCTGCATCAGTTCCTGTCCCTTCTTCCATGACGTCAGGTCGTCAGGGGTATAAAACATGCAGCCGACGCCATTTTCATCAGTTTTTCTTGCTGCGTGGTGCCCAAAGCAGAAGCAGTTCGCAAGTGCCGGTTAGCCGACTCCTGAAATTTTTGTTTTCGAGTTTCAGAACCGAAGTCTTCAACCTAAAGCTAAGTACCCTGTTGGGAAAACTTTTTCTTGCTCCTTACCAATGTCAGTAAAAGTTAATAATTGTATTAATTGTGGGAAGCAAATACCTCATCAGGATTTTCATTTGTACTGTATTCCTTGCCTAGGCCCTGATCACAACGAGCCTTGCTGTCGGTTTTGTGCTAAATTTAACCAACACACTGTTAAGCGTCTGTATATTTTTGCATCTAAATATTTTGGCTCAAGATTTAATTATCCAGAAATGTCGTCGGTTAGCTATCTGACTACTGGAATTCATAAAAAACGCAAAGAAAAAAACAGAGACAGACTGTCGAGGTCCAAAACTGACGACAAAGCTTCTCCTAAGCCATTTGCCGGTTCGCCTGTACTCAGTGAGGCAATTTCGCAGCCCCTGATACCCGCTACTTTTGATTTGCAGGCCTCTACTGAGACTCATTCGGAGTCCGGTATGCTGCGAGACACTTCCAAGTATTGAGTCCACGGATGTCTCTCTCTTAGATGGGTCCGGAGCCGCTGAGCAGTCACTGGCTTCTGAGGGTGTTTGCAGGCCTAAAGATTTGTATATTAAACCAACGCCATCCTCAAAAACGACCAAAACCCACTTCTTTCTCAAAAAATGACGCATGGACCACGTGGTCAGGCCCCTATGCCTAAAAAGCAAATGATCAAAATGGCTGAGGATTTAATTACCTTGATCAGAGGTTCCCAACCCCCTCCTGCTAAGAGGCCTTGGCAAGACACTGATTATGAATCTTCAGATAAGGTTTCCATATCTTATGATTCCTCTTCCAATCAGGAATTATCTGTTCCACCTTGTGAGGACTCTGATGCAGAAGAATCCATCCCTTCTGCTTCTCCTCCTAAGGATTTTTCTTTTGGAGAAACTTTGCATACCTTAAGGGAACACTTTCATTGGGAAAGTCAGGGTTTTTCAGAATCCAAAAAGAGGCTTAGGGATTTCCTCCTTCTTCCTCAGCATAGGCCTTTGGCTATACCTCCAGTTCTAGACATTGTTGATGATGATTTCTCCGAATCCAGCATGGATCCTGATTCCCTGTCTCCGGCTCCTAGTAAGCCAGACAGATATTACAGGGTTCCTGACTCCCACAAATTTCTTTTTAAAACCCCCTACTGCTGACCCTGAAACAATTTCTCATGGTCCCAAAGGTGTTAAGGATAGCGACTCCAGGGCGCTGGATAGATGGGGTAAGAAGGTTTACACGTCTTCAACCCTGGCAATCAGGGCTTTAAACTGTCAATTTCATATGCTTAAGTATCAGCAGCATGTCATGGGCTTACTTAAACAGAAAATTATGTTGATTTCTGACTGTGGAAAATAGAGTTACAGGATTTATTGCATTCAGCTGAACAAGTTGGAAAGCATACTTTGCAATGTGGTTTTGATTCCTTGGAGGCCTCTTGCAGGGCCGCTGTAACTGGATCTGTGATAAGAAGGCATGCTTGGCTCAAGGAACAAAATCTGCCTGATCATGTTAAAGCAAAATTGTTGGATGCTCCTTTACAACAGGACAGTCTATTTTGGTAATAAGGCAAAAAGGGTTTTGAAAAAGATGGAAGACAAAGCTAAATCTATGCAAACTGTAAAAGATTTCCTACAAGTGCAGTCACCCAGGTTCAGTAGGCACTGGCCTACTAAGAATTGGTCCTTTCCAGTACCCACCGGGTCAAACCCAGACACTCCAAAGGCTCCCAAGTTTCAGTCACAAGGAACTTACAGAACAAAACAATGGGGTGCCTCCACCTCCAAAACCAAAAATTATTCTGATTGCTCCAGACTGGCATCACAAACACTGGTACCTGCTCCTATGTAATATGTCGCACCTTCCTCCGTGGTACTTGCCTCAAACAACTTATCTACTGTCTCAGCAGAACTTTCAAATTCTACACACTCAGCTCCAAACTCTGAATCTTCCAGCATGGCTAAGCAACTAATTTCACCAGTTACATCTCTCAGCAAACCTGTGATGGATGTCATTTTGGAGGCTAGAAGGCCTAGCACTAGAAAATCTTATGCTGATAAATGGAAAAGATTCTTTGCCTGGAATCAGGCACAAGGAATAAGCACAGAAATGCCCAATATTCCTCAGATTCTGCAATATTTAACTGAGATGCTTCACAAAGGCCTATCTTTCTCTTCCATAAAAATCCACGCCTCTGCCATTTCAGCTCATTACAACACAGAGCCTCCCCACTTTTCTCATCCCCTGCTAAAGGAATATCTCAGAGGGGCCAACAATTTTAAGACCTCCCAGGAGAGCACCAACTCCTGCATGGGACCTCAATTTTGTGTTGGCAAAACTCACCCTGCCTCCTTTTGAGCCAGCTGCTACTGTGGACATAAAATTTCTCTCTTGGCAGACAGCTTTTCTTTTAGCAGTCACTTCAGCTAGAAGGCTCTCAGAACTACAGGCTCTCATGGCAGTGGAGCCTTTTTTATTTTCTACCTGGACAGGGTAGCGCTCAGGACCAATCCATCCTTTATGCCTAAAGTGGTGTCCAGTCAGGCTCTTAATCAGACCGTTCATCTGCCAACTTTTTTCCCAAATCCACAGAACAAGGCGGAGCGGATTCTGCATTCATTGGATGTACACAGACAACTAAGATTCTACTTGAACAGGACAAAATCTTTAAGAAAATCTGAGCAACTACTGGTGGCATTTGCTGCAGGAGCAGAGGGAAAGGCTATCTCAAAGCAGACAGTTTCAAAATGGATAAGCCATTGTATTCGTTTCTGCTGCATGCATCATGGTAAACCTGTCCCCAAGGGGATCAGATCCCATTCCACCAGGGCTGCATCTACTTCTGCAGCCTTTCTCAGAGGGGTTCCTACTAGAGACATTCTAGAAGCTGCTACCTGAAGCTCAGGTCATACTTTCACCAAGCATTACCATCTACCTCTCTTCTCTAAATCCAGAGCAGACTTTGCCACTGCTGTCCTGCAGGGCCTTAGAGCTGCTCCTAATGCTGTATAATTCCATCCTCACAACATTGCTTAGGGATTCTACCCAAATGTAATTACTGCAACAGTGAAACACGAAGAACATAGTACAGTTGTGTACATTTACCATAAATGTAGATGTTCGAGTGTATTCACTGTTGCATTCCTGGTTACCCACCCACCAGCCCCCTACTTTTCTCTTTTTATACCTCTTCTTTCTTTTATTATGCTCAAAATCCTTTTTGTTGTATTTGCTTTTATTTGGAGGTATATTTTTTGTGTTCTAAATTACATGCACATGTGTGTGTGTGTGTGTGTTTGTGTGTGTATATATATATATATATATATATATATATATATATATATCAATATGAATGAAAGAAACAAACTTTTGAGAGATATTTCCTCTTACCAGGGTAAAATTGCTTACAATGACTTTGCCGTTGCCAACAGAAGTAACTACCATCAAGGGCAACATTTGAACAAACCAGGCAAGCGTGCGTACAGCACTGTTGTATCTACTTTTACAACTGAAAATAGATTGCAGTTAAACCCTGATGAAACTGCTTCAAATTCGGTACAACCAACTATCATTGACAACTCACCAAACGGTGAGGTTTCCTCACCTGAGGGTGAACATTCCGATACTGATATTGGCAAAAAGAAAATTGACAGTCCTGTTCGTTGCGACAGTGAAAACACAGTTAGAACTAAAACTAGTTCTAGCTCTAACGTGAATTCTTCTTTTTTCAATAAGAGGAATCATTCCATCAAAACGAACGTTTTAACCAGGAGCCGAACCTTCCTAGGGTCCAATTCTTCCGACGACGAGGCCTAACTAGTTACTCTGAACATTTTAGTATTATTAATTTGACTGGTCATGTTTTTTCTGAATCTGAGTTCACAGTACTACATTACGGCTTAAATTTTGTTCCTACTAGTAGAGCAAACTACAGTAAAACCATTGTAGATATTAAAAAATACACAAGAAAGTTGAACTTGTTATATTTAATGCATGATATTTCTGAAACTAACAAAACCTTAATTAAACCTTCTCACTACACCCCTAAATTACAACATACTATTAAAGTGTTTGAAGAGTTATGCATTCAGGATGTCACCCATTTGTTACAAAACAAACAAAAGATTTTTAATAATTTAAAAATTGAAGAAAAGAAGGCATTAAACCATTTACCGGCTTTGAATAGTCAGTTTAGATGCATGAAAAGTGACAAAGGAGGCAATATAGTCGTAATGAAACAAGAGACATATACTACTAAAATGTTAGACATTTTAAACAATTCAGATGAATATGAAGTTATTTCTCTTTTTGACATCCGACTGTGTCAGCGGTTAATTCATTCACATCTTTATGATGCCTTAATGTCAGGTGATATAAGTTTGGAGGTATATGACTTTTGTGTGGTAGAAGACCCCAGAATTGGGGTCATTTTTGGTATACCTAAAACCCACAAAAGCTTAGAAAATCCTCCATTCAGGCCAATTGTTTCATCTCCCCATTCTGTCACCGAGGGGGTTTCTTTAATCACTGACGCTGTTCTTGGACCCATTTTACACAACCAAGATTCTTTTGTTAAAGACTCCTGGCATTTTTTGACCAAATTCAGTTCTTACATCCAGAAAGGTATATTTGACCCCCAGAGGCATATTGTCTTTACAATGGACGTTGTATCACTATACACATGCATTCCCCATTACGAGGGAGTTGAAGCTGTTAGAAGTTTTCTAAGTAACAACAACAAGGGTTTTACTAACAACGCTATTGCTACTATTTGTAGTTTTCTGGAACTTGTTTTATACAATAACTTCTTTTTATTCGGTAAGACTTATTACAAACAAAAGCGGGGGGTAGCCATGGGTTCTCCTGCTGCTCCGGCTTATGCAAACATAGTTATGGCTTGGTGGGAGTATGAATTCATTCCATTTCTCACCAAGAAATATCATGTTTCCTTTTATTGCAGGTTCATTGACTATTTGTTTTTTGTTATTGATGGCAATCTTGACACAGTGGATGCATTTATTTCTGAAGTCAACACACTTTCTAGTTATTTAAAGTTTGTTAAAGGGGTGGTCGGTTTAAAAGTTTATTTTTTAGACATTTGTCTAAGATGGGATGAAATTGAAAATAGGTTCCATAGTAGTATTTTCCGAAAGGAGACTTTCACCAATGGGTACTTGCATTTTTCAAGTAACCACCCTAGACATGTCATCAGAAATATTCCTAGAGGTCAATTCATCAGAGCTTGTCGAATGACCTCCAATGATTCTGACTTAAAACTTGAGTTTGAATTTATCATCTCCTTGTTTTTAGACAGGGGGTATGATCAACAACTATTAATTGAGACCAGCACTGATATTTTCAATAAACGGAGCGAGCAATATCCAGCACTACTTGATTTTCCAAGTAGTTTAATACACCATGGTAACATTAGAACAACTGATATTAACAAGGGAGGTGATACAAACACCAACTTGATTTGCTCTATTGAAATGAGTGCTGATTGTCACCACATACAAAATTTAGTCAGGAAATATTGGAGGGTCATTAAGGGAAACTTAGATCTTTCTGACGTTTTAGGTGATCAACCATTTTTTGTATCAAGAAATAATTCTAGTTTAAAGAGAATTTTGGAATTTAACCCTATTTTCAGTAGCAGTACTACTAGTACCAAGAAAGGTATGCAGTGTTGCTATCAATGCGATATGTGTAGGTTTATTTCTGAAGGACCCTACATCACAGTAGAAACTTATGACAGAACCTTGACAGTACCTAATTGTGTAAATTGCAACATTAAAGGTGTTATTTACATTAGTTTGTGCAACACCTGCCCAGCTTTTTATGTTGGGATGACAACTAGATGTCTTTGGACTCGTATTAGAGAGCATATTTATGATATTAAAAAGAAAGATGTCACTAATGCTCTCTATAAGCATTCCACTGTTTGTTCTCCCTTCAAAAAATTTTTGTTTTCAGTTTTGGAAGTTTGCAAAACTGACATGAGGGGGGGTGATTTTAAGAACTACATACAACAGAGGGGAAACTATGTGGCAGATCAAATTAAAAGCTGACAGTTTCCCTGGCTTAAACGAGGCCATCAACATTAAATGTTTTTTAAAGCACAGGAAGTTACATGTCCATAAAAGGAATGGTACTACTACCTCTATTTTTAATTAAAGAACACACAGTTGATTTTAATTATTTACTTGTTAAATTGTTCAATTGATTAATTATTTGTGGGTGTATTTAAACTTGCATTGTGGTGTTTTTATTCATTCTGATGAAGTCTTTCGACGAAAGCGGAGAACTAAATTTTATTACGCTATTTGCTTCACTGTTTCTTTCATTCATATTGAAATTTGCCTCTCATTGCTGCATTCACCGTGGTGCTTTTTGTTTTCTTGATTTGGTTTTGGCATCTTGGTTGGATTTTATATATATATATATATATATATATATATATCCTGACATCTGGGGCAAGAAGAACTGATGAAAATGGCGTTGGCTGCATGTTTTATACCTTAATGACCTGACGTCACGGAAGAAGGGACAGCAATCGATGCAGGACCCAAGACTTTGTTATTCAGGCCGACTGAGGGCAACCTGCCAGCAGATTACCCAAATGTATTGACTGCAGCAGTGAATACACTTGAACATCTACATTTATGGTAAGTGTACACAACTGTACTTTCTCTTCACTGCCCTTTGGCTTATCTACTGCACCCAGGGTATTCACAAAGTGCCTAGCCCCAGTTATTGCATTTTGCAAGCAAAGAAATATTCAAATATACCCATACCTGGATGATTGCCTAATTCAGGCAGAAAGCCAGGACATACTTTTGAATTATCTGGCCTTTGTACAAAGGGTTCTAACTTGTCTGGGGTACACCATAAAGGAAAAGAAGTCACACCTGGTACCCTGTCAACAAATTATATTCCTGGGAACAAGCTTGAATACAACTTCCTAGATGGCTTACCTCACGCCAGAGAAACAAATTCATTTGACAACCTTCTTCAAACAATTGGCCACAAAATCCTTGCTATCTGCAAGACAAATACTGCAGGTTCATGGCCTCCTGCATTCTTCTAATTCCATATGCAAGACTGCATATGAGGAAACTACAGTGGTATCTAAAGCCTATGGTGTCAACATTCTTAAGATCTAGAAGCAATGATTCCTATCATACATTGCCTACGCCTAGAATTCCTTTGGTGGGCAGAGGCCTGCCACCAAAACAAGGGATTACCTTTCACACTACCCCGTTTCGCCCAAACCCTAACAACAGACTCATCAGACTATGCATGGGGGGCGCACCTGGCAGGGAAGTGCATTCAGGGCAAATAGAACCCAAGTCAAAGGCACTTGCATATCAATCAAAAAGAAATATTAGCTGTACAGAATGGTCTGACAGCCTTCAAGGACCACCTTTGGCTTATCTACTGCACCCAGGGTATTCACAAAGTGCCTAGCCCCAGTTATTGCATTTTGCAAGCAAAGAAATATTCAAATATACCCATACCTGGATGATTGCCTAATTCAGGCAGAAAGCCAGGACATACTTTTGAATTATCTGGCCTTTGTACAAAGGGTTCTAACTTGTCTGGGGTACACCATAAAGGAAAAGAAGTCACACCTGGTACCCTGTCAACAAATTATATTCCTGGGAACAAGCTTGAATACAACTTCCTAGATGGCTTACCTCACGCCAGAGAAACAAATTCATTTGACAACCTTCTTCAAACAATTGGCCACAAAATCCTTGCTATCTGCAAGACAAATACTGCAAGCCTTGGGGTTCATGGCCTCCTGCATTCTTCTAATTCCATATGCAAGACTGCATATGAGGAAACTACAGTGGTATCTAAAGCCTATGGTGTCAACATTCTTAAGATCTAGAAGCAATGATTCCTATCATACATTGCCTACGCCTAGAATTCCTTTGGTGGGCAGAGGCCTGCCACCAAAACAAGGGATTACCTTTCACACTACCCCGTGTCGCCCAAACCCTAACAACAGACTCATCAGACTATGCATGGGGGGGCGCACCTGGCAGGGAAGTGCATTCAGGGCAAATAGAACCCAAGTCAAAGGCACTTGCATATCAATCAAAAAGAAATATTAGCTGTACAGAATGGTCTGACAGCCTTCAAGGACCACATTCTTCCAGGACAACATATGGTAAAGACGGACAACACCACTGTTATGTGGTACATAAACAAGCAGGAGGGTACACATTCTTACCCCCTCTGCAGACTAGCCATGGCATTGTGGAACACAGCCTTGAGCTACCAAGTGCACCTACAAGCTCAATTCCTGCCAGGAAAATTAAATACACTGGTAGACGGACTAAGCAGAAACCTCATGGACCCACATGAGTGGAAACTGGAACCAAGGATTTTCAACATGTTGACAACCAAATGGAGGAGCCCAGTTATAGACCTGTTTGGCTCTCCCCAGAACTACCAGTTGAACAAATTTTGCACAAGGACACCCCACAAGCAAGCCTGGAAAGTGGATGCTGTGTCCTTCAGCTGGAAAAACCTATCAGTCTATGCCTCCCCCCCCCCCCCTCTGACTCTGCTCTCCAAAGTGCTACTAAAAATCAAACAGGACAAACTAAGGATGATTTTGATTGCTCCAGACTGGCCTCGCCAGCACTGGTAACCCCTCCTGCGCAGTGTGTCACGGTTATCTCCATGGCACCTGCCTCAGACTCCTTCCTTGTTGTCTCAGCAGGAGAACCAGATTTTGCACCTTCAGCTTCTAACACTGAACTTTGCAGCTTGGCTAATTACATAATCTCTCCTTTACCGTCCCTCAGTAAACCTGTGATGGATATCATTTTAGAGGCAAGGAAGCCTAGTACTAGAAAATCTTACGCTGAAAAATGGAAAAGATTCTGTGCCTGGAATCAATCTCAAGGGATGACCACAGCAGCACCCAATTTACCTCAGATTTTGCAATACTTAACTGAGATGCTTCACAAAGGCCTGTCTTTTTCCTCCATTAAAATCCATGCCTCAGCCATTTCAGCTGATTATAACACAGAACCTCCCCTCTTCTCTCATCCACTGCTCAAGCAGTTTCTCAGAGGGGCCAAAAATTTGAGACCACCCAGGAGAGCACCAACCCCAGCTGGGACCTTAACTTTGTTTTGGAGAAACTCACTCTACCTCCTTTCGAGCCAGCTGCTACTTCAGACTTAAAATTTCTTTCTTGGAAAACAGCTTTCCTTTTAGCAATCACTTCAGCTAGAAGGGTATCTGAATTACAGGCCCTTTTGGCAGTGGAGCCTTTCATCACCTTTCATGCGGACAGGGTGTCCCTCAGAACCAATCCATCCTTCATGCCCAAGGTGATATCCAGTGTGGCTCTTAATCAGTCTATTCATTTGCCAACCTTCTTTCCCAATCCACAGAACAAAGGGGAACGGATATTGCATTCCTTAGATGTGCACAGACAACTTAGATTCTACTTGGACAGGCCTAAACCTCAAAGGAAATCTGAACAACTGCTGGTGACATTTGCTGCAGGGGCAGATTGGAAGGCTATTTCAAAGCAAACCATTTCTAAATGGATAGGCCATTGCATTCATTTCTGCTATAAGTACCATGAAAAACCTATCCCCCAGGGGAGCAGACCTCACTCCACCAGGGCTGCATCTACCTCTACATCCTTTCTCGGAGGTGTCCCTACCAGGGACATCCTAGAAGCTGCTACCTGGAGTTCTTTACATACTTTCACCAAGCATTATCATTTGCCAATTTTTCTCTAAATCCAGAGCTGGTTTTGCCACTGCAGTCTTGCAGGGCTTTATAGCTGGTCCTAATGCTATCTAAATTCCTTCTCCTAATCATAGCTTTGGGAATCTACCCAAATGTAATGACTGCAACAGTGAAACACGAAGAACATAGTACAGTTGTGTACACTTACCTTAAATGTAGATGTTCGAGAGTATTCACTGTTGCTGTCCTGGTTACCCTCCCTTCAGCCCCCTAACTTCTTTTGGCTATACCTCTACTTTCCTTTTCTATGCTTAAAAGCCTTTTTGGTGTATTTGCTTTTTGTTGGAGGTATATTATTGTACTTTTATATTTAATTGCTCCCCATTGGGGGGGCACCTGACATCTGGGGCAAGAAAAACTGATGTAATGGCGTCAGCTGCATGTTTTATACCCCTGACGACCTGACGTCATGGAAGAAGGGACAGCAACCGATGCAGGACCCAAGACTTTGTTAATCAGGCCGACTGAGGGCTACCTGCAAGCAGATAACCCAAATGTAATGACTGCAACAGTGAATACACTCGAGCATCTACACTTATGGTAAGTGTACACAACTGTACTTTTTGCATCCAGGAAGAAAGAGGTAATGGTCTCCGTCTACTCTTCCCTCATTAGGCCAGTCATAGAGTACAATGTCCCATTTGGCATGTACCTCACTAGACACCTGCAACAACTGGAGAAGCCGCAAAAGTACCTCACAAAGAGGATCCTAGGCCTTAAACACTTGCCCTGTATGGACAGGCTCAAAAAACACTCCAACTATTCTTTGTCTCATATCGCCTGTGTAGAGGTGACCTCTTCTTGAATTACAAAACCATGTCTGATCCAGCTCTTTTAGAAATGCTACATCTAAAGAAACCCCAATTTCTCCATACCACACGCTCCAGAGACCTCAACCTCTTTGCCGCAATCAACAGAACAAGCTGGAGGGACATGATCATAACTCAGAGACTGCCCATGCTATGGAATAGACTTTCCCATACATGTCAAACAGAGCACCTCAGTGGGCCCTCTTCAAGAGAAATCTTGCTGTGTGGATGAGAAATAGAAAATTTACCCCGGGGATCACTCCAGTGGTTCTACTTGAGAGAGGCACTGGGAACTAAGGTCGGGTGGCACAATGCCAGGGTAATCGTAATGGCTAGGGCACATTTCACTTACCCAGACTGTTAGAGCTGGTGTGACTAAAAAGAGCGGTTTGGGTACCAAGCCCTTCAGAGCTTTCATGCCTCCAAAGAGCATTTTTCTTGCAGGCTTTCAAGGATCGGCAGTTCTTTTGTTGGAAAGATAAGTTCCAGTAGGGCGGTAACCTTCCAGATTTATCTTTTGACAGAAACTAAACTTTTACTGTGAAAATATGAATTTTAAGCTAGAAAAGTGTTGTCATGAACTGTTGTGCATCTTTTACTAAGTTTTAAACAGGAGTGTTGTTTTTTATTTTTATGGAAAATTGTTGTTTAATTTAAAATTAGTTTTTCTGAAGTAAAATCTGTATTTTATTATTGGGTGTTGGGGTAAGTATTTAAAGTGCTTTGTACCTTGTTTTTTTTTTTGCGGGGAAAGTTATTTTTTCACTATTTACCTGTTTTACTGACTGCTGTTGCCAGGCTTCCCTGTGAATCCACCATCTCTTTCAGCTTAGCCATGGAACAACCTACTGGTTCTTATGGGCTTACTAGGCTGTTGATATGTGAGGATCGTAAGAAGCTTAGCCTTAAATTCTCATGGAAGTTTGTAGTTTTTATATTTTGCATACAAATAACCCAGAGGTGGGCAGAACAGGAATATGTTGGGACATTTGCATGTTGCCGCAATACATGAGGTGCATGGGTGGTAAAATGGGAATGAATTTGTAGTTTCCCATCCATTCATCCAAATTACATTTGACTAGAGTAAGAGAAGTACTTTGCTCTAGGTGGAGTGGAAGATGGTTCCATAGAAGAGGCATTCTCAATGATAAATACACATCCTTCCAATATGTTCTATTTATGTTATAAAAGAAATCGAGATCCCTTGTACAGGAGTTCACTCTACCATTGCGCTTGCAAATGTGTAATAGATCTGATTGAATAGGATCTGCAGAGGCTCTCTATGTAAGGCATAGGGTCACTTCTTTGTGTCCTATATAGTTAAGCCCTTGATATATTTTTTTAGTGAGAGAATTGTGGTTTCTCTAGTTGTGACAAGTGTTTCAACAAATGCATACTGAGTGAAGCATTGCATTCAGTAATCAGCCTGATGAGAGCCAAGTAATGATTAATGATTACATCCCTAGACACGATTGCTATACCTTTAGATATAAGCTGTATGACGAACAAGGCCTTCCCAACAATAGTGGATATGTGGTGATCAAAGGACAGTTTATTTTCAGCACAGACTCCCAGATCCCTGAATGCTGGATCAACTTTCATGGGTGTGGTATCAGTGTTGTAGTTACAAGGTTAGTCATTCTTGCCAAAGGATATTGCTTTACATTTTTTTTTTGGAATTTAATTTCCATCTGTGGTTTTGAAACCAGCTGTTTGTTTGAGAAAGGCCATATTTGAGGATTTCAGTGTCTTTGGGGAGTTTATGGTGGCACCAAGTTTACAGTTGTCTGCACACTTGGTCAGCCGTAAGCCCTTAACATTTGGTTTGATGACCAAGAAGTAAATGCCAAATGGGAGTGTCCCAAGGATGGAACCTTGGGATACACCACTAGTGACAGTTCTTTTGAAGGAGATAAAACTACCTTTCTTAATTTCCTGAATTCTGTTTCTGAGACAGTTTGTCTTCCAGAGAGTTACACAGGGATTTCCATTTAGCTGGGAGAGTTTATCTATGACACTTGAGTGTGGGATGATGTTTAATGCCTTTGTGAAGTCTAGATATATGCAGTATGTACTGATATGCCCTCATCCATTGCTTCATTAACTTTCTGAAAGATGTCTGCCAGGATGAGTCAGTCGGATTTGCCTTTGACGAATCCATGTTGTCTTTGGTTAAGAGTTTTTAGATTACCAATTTTCTTATTAATTCCATAATGATCCTTTCTGTAGCCCTACAGATGATGCTTGTCAGGCTTCTGAGTCTATAGTTATTGGGGTCTGTTGATGCCTCACCTTTCTGCAAAAGGATGGCTGTTGCTGTCTTCCATTCACCTGGCACTGTTTGGAGGCTTATATTGAATAATGTTTGCAGGTAGTCTGACCAGTAGGCAGTCTGCTTTATTATCTGACTGAGTAGTAGTTGAAGTTTTGTAAGAAAATGGTGTTTTGCTTGATGCATAGTGTCTCCATGCTGGTTAGGTAGGAGGTATGAGCTGAGGGCAACATAATGGGATCCTACAGTTAGTCGTGTTATAATGGGTTTTGTTAACAGTAAGTTGGATGTGGAGGAAAAAAAGCTCCACTCCCAACAAGTACTCCTTACTATGGAAAAAAAAATTGATATATGTATGTATTGTCACAAATATGTTTCAAGATCAATGAGACCACTCAGTCAGCACCAGATCTCAATATCTACCACATGTTCAGGTCCACCCCATTTGATGAAGGCACTAAAGGCAGCAGCATCTCCATAATCTTAAAAAGCCAATTCACATTCAGACTCAGACAACATAATGACACGTAATTCCTCCTGAACAAGAACTTCAGCAAATCACAGAGAATGGAGTGACAAGCTAAAGGCTTTCATCCATCTTTTTGCTGGACGCAGTTGATGTTCTTCATGTTTCACTGTTGCAGTTATCACCTGTGGGTTATCCTTGCTGTGGTAGCCCTTGGCTGGCCCGAATACCAGAGTCATGGTTTTTGTGCGCCAGCCGCTGTCGCCTGTAGTCTGACGTCAGGTCATCAGTACTATAAAGCAGGGCAGCCGACTTTGTTACATCAGTCTTTCTTGCCGTGGAGCCCATAGCAGAAGCAGTTTGCACGAGTGCCGGTCGGTCGTTACCAGAAGTCATATTTCAGCAGAAAACATCTAAAGCTAAGTACCCCATTGGGGTTCCTTTTTTCTTGCTCTAACCGATGTCCAAAAAAGTTAACAATTGTCTCACCTGTGGAAAGCAGATCCCACACTGACTTTAATTCTTACTGCATCACTTGTTTAGGCCCAGACCACAACGTCCCTTTTTGCCAGTTCTGTGCCCTCTTTAATGCGAGAGCCATTTGCCGTAGAGCTCTTTTTGTAGACAATTATTTTCGTATTCCATCTTCGAATTCCGATATAGCGTCCATCAGCCAGCAATCCGCCGACATTCTGAAAAAACTTAGAGACAGGCCACAAGGCTAAGCCTTTCGACGATGCTATCTCTAAGCCAGTCGTCAGTTCTGTGGAATTCAGTGAGGCATTTTTGCAGCCCCTGATACCTGACTCGCTTTCTATGCAGGCCTCTGCCGAGACCCTTTCGGACTTCGGTATGCTACAGAAATCCACTTCGTCTTCCGAGCCTTTGGCTGTCTCTCCCTTTGTTGGGGCCGGAGCCGCGACGCAGCCGCACCGGCTTCCAAGGAGGCCATTCGCACTACCGATTATAGACAAAAAAAAGATGTTTTTCTCTTCTGACTACCGTTTCTCATTGAACGACAGATTCTTTTAAGCCTCGAAGCCAGGCCACTGCTAGGAAATTTGCTTCTAGCCACCATCTTGCTACTGCTCCCCCGCCCCAAGCTCAAATGCTTAAAATGGTGGTCAATCTAATCTTCCTTATCCGAGGTACTCAAGCCCCCACTCCAAAAAGGAAAAGGGCTCCTCCAGAAATTATGACAGACCAGGAGTCTGAGGAATCTGATTATTCTGCCTTTGAAGAGGAGCAACAGCTCTTAACTGTTTGAGGATTCAGATGCAGAAGAATCCATCCCTTCTGCCTCCCCTCCAGAGGACCTCTCCTTCGTGGAAACCCTTCACTCCCTCAGGGAACATTTTCAATGGGAATCTCAGGACTACCCACAGTCAAAGAAACATCTTGGAGAGTTTCTGGACCTGCCTCGGCATAGACCCCTTACAGTTACACCTATTCTAGAAGTGGTGGATGATGTTTTCCTTGAATCCAGTTTAGCCCCTGATGTCCTGCCTCCTGCCCCAGCTAAACCGGACAGGTACTACAGAGTACCAGATTCTCAAATACCCATACAGGAACCCTGCTGCAGACCCTGAGATCATACAGGGACCCAAAGGAGCTAAGACTAGTTCTTCCAAGTATCCCCTTCCTTCTGACAAAGACTCCAGAGCTCTGGACAGATTGGGTAAGAAAGTGTACAGCTCTGCAACCTTCACTATCAGAGCACTCAGTTGTTAGTTCCATATGTTAATATATCAACAACATGCTTTGGAACAATTAAAACAGAAGATTGCTACCTCCCCTGATGGTGCCAACTCAAAAAAGCTGGCAGAATTACTACACTCGGCTTGTCAAGTGGCCAAGCACTCATTACAATGTGGATATGATGCCCTAGAAGCCTCTAGCAGGGCAGCAGTGACAGGTTCTGTTATTAGAAGACATGCATGGCTGAAAGAACAGCCTCTTTCTAATCATGTCAAGTCTAAGTTTATTGATGCACCCCTAGATAAGGAACGCCTGTTTGGGGAAAAAGCAGAAGAGGTGCTTAAAAAGATGGAAGACAAAGCAAAATCTATGCAAACAGTAAAAGATTTCTTTCAAGTTCAACTGCCCAGATTCAGCAGGAACTTCCCTTCTAAACACTGGGCCTTCCCTGCACCCAGCAAACAGGGCCAAAGTAAGCCCCGCAGGGACAGGACATCCAGGCCCCCATCGCAGGGCCAGCAAAGAAGCAAACAGTGGACCACTTTGCCTCTAAGGCAGGGAGTAAGCCAACCTTCTATGGTAAGCACTCACAATGACTCTTCCCTCCCCCCTCTGCCCTCCTTTCACTCATCTAAAACTAGAAGGAAAGCTCACCCTCTTCAAGGACAATTGGGTCTCTATAAACAAAGACCAATGGATATTAAAAATCATTTCTCCGGGATACAGATTCTCCTTCAGCAAACTCCCAATTCCAAGAGGGTACCCAGACCTCCCACCAAACCAGTGGGCAGAGGCATTAAAACAGGTAAAAACCCTAATATCCCAGGGGGCAGTAGAACCTGTCCCTCCGGATCAGACAGGAAAAGGTTTTTACTCCAGACTATACCTTGTCCCCAGAAAAGAGGGCAGTTGGCGCCCCATTCTGGATCTATCCAAACTGAACACCTCCTTGGTGGTCCCCAGTTTCAGAATCTTGCAGCAGCTCCTGCCTATGCTCGCACAAAATGCCGGGCCAGTAGACCTGAAAGATGCCTACCTCCACATCCCCGTCAGTGAATTGTGCAGAACATTTCCTGTGCTTCAGAGGAGGCAATCAGCACTTTCAGTTGTCTGCACTGCCCTTTGGCTTATCTACTGCTCCCAGAGTATTCATCAAATGCTTGGCCCCGGCTATGGCATTCTGCAGACAGAGAAATATACAGATTTACCCTTACCTGGACGACTGCCTCATTCTGGCAAACAGCAAAGAAAAGTTACTCCAGGATTTTCTCTTTGTCAAAAAACTCTTAACTTCCCTAGGACTGACCATCAACAAGAAAAAAATCAAAGCAAAACCCTAACAGGAAAATTGATGTTCTTCGTCTTCCATTGCTGCAGTCCTTACTATAGGGTATAGTCCGTGTCCAGTCGGCCCGAATACCAGAGTATAAGGCTGACGTCGGTCAGGGCGCATTAGACTGACGTCAGTACGTCAGGGTACTAATGCGCATGACCGACGTCATATCCTCAGTCTTTTTTGCCGCATGGTCCGATGCAGAAGCAGTTTTGCGAGTGCAGGTTGGCGTTCTGAAATATTTCCGAAACCGGAGTTTCAGACCGAAACAGAGTTGGCTAAGTACCCCGTTGGGGAACATTTTGGTTTTTTCTTGCCTCAGTATTTTACCGGATGTCAGAAAAAGTGAATAACTGTATTTCTTGTGGGAAACACATACCTCATAGGGATTACCATACCTTGTGTATACCTTGTTTAGGGCCTGAGCACGACGTTGTTGGTTGCCGCTCTTGTGCTAGGTTTAACAAACGCACTATTAAGAGGAGGTTAGACTGTGCCAGGTTAGTGTTTGGGAAGCGTTGCAATTATAAAATGCCGTCGGATGCTCCGGCGCCGCTTCGTCCAAGAAGCGCAAGGACAAAACAGTGAAGCCTAGGGTTGATGAACCGGCAGTCCCGGACGTCGGTTCTTTAGAAGGCTCAGTGGAGCCAGAGGTTTTGCCAGGAGTTTCCATGGAGTCTCAGGCAGAAACTTTACTGTTACAGGATGTGCCTTCTCAGGAGGTAGGCCAGGCTGAGGGGGCTTCTCAAGTAACTGTTCTTCCCTCTCTTCCCAAGGTAGTTAGAGCCTCTCCTTCTGTTGCCAAAACTTCTTTAAGAGGTAGGCCTAGTTCAGCTTCAGTGGGGGCTTCTCCTAGCATTTCGGGTTCTGTACCTAAGAAACATATGCTTAAAATGGCAGAAGATTTGATTACTATGATTAGAGGTTCTATGCCACCGCCTGATAAGAGGCCTAGGGTGGAACCGGAGTTTGATAGTTTTGAACAGTGTTCAGAGGCTTCAGAGTCTTCTGCGGAAGACTTGCAGGAGTATCCTACTTATTCTGATTCTGATGTGGATGATTCCACTCCTACAGCTTCTCCTCCTGAGGATTTCTCATTTTCAGAGACTCTGCATTCCATGAGGGAGCACTTTAAATGGGAAGGCCAGGATTACTCTGATTCCAGGAAAAGGCTTAGGGAATTCTTGTTTTTACCCCAGCATAGGCCTTTAGCTATTCCTCCTGTGTTGAATGTGGTGGAAGATGTTTTTGCAGAGGCTTCCCTGAACCCTGACTCTTTGCCTCCTGCTCCTGTTAAGCCTGATAGGTATTATAGGGTGCCCGAGGCTCATAAGTATTTGTTTAAGAGTCCTAAGGCGGACCCAGAAACTATTTCTCAAGGGCCTAAAGGTGTTAAGGCTTCTGTGGTTAAAAATCCTGTTCCCACTGATAAAGAGGCAAGGGCTTTGGATAGGTGGGGAAAGAAAGTGTATACTTCTTCCACTCTAGCCATGAGAGCGTTGATTTGTCAGTTTCACATGCTAAAATATCAGAATTATCTCCTTTCACAATTAAAATCTAAGGTGGATGCTTTGGCGGAAGGTATTGAGTGTAAAGAGTTGCTGGATTTGGTTCATGTGTCTGAACAAGTGGGTAAGCATTCTTTGCAATGTGGTTTTGATGCTGTACAGGCCTCCTCGAGGGTGGCTGCTACTAGTTCTGTTCTTCGCAGGCATGCCTGGTTGAAGGATCAGAATTTAGCTGAGCATGTTAAGACAAGGATTTTGGATGCTCCTTTACAGTCTGATGTGTTGTTTGGATCGCCTGTGGAAGCAGTTTTAAAGAAAATGGAGGACAAAGCTAAGTCTATGCAAACTGTTAAAGATTTTTGCAGGTGCAGCCACCAAGTTTAGTAGAAATTGGCCTGCTAAGGGGTGGACATATCCTGCTTATGATTCCCAGTCTAGGGGTAGGTCTAGACGTGGTAGGGGCAGGGCTCAAGGTTCTTTTAGACCTAGAACAGGGAGTTCACCTGCTCAGACTTCTGGTGAGGGCAGGGGTCAGTCCTTTCGTAAGCAGACCCAATGACCTGTCTTTTCAGCTGCCAGTAGATTCTCGTCTGGCAGCTCCTTTGGGAGGAAGACTGTCTCTTTTCAAAGAAAATTGGGATTTAATTACTCAAGACAAGTGGGTGTTGGATATCATTCACCACGGTTACAGATTTTATTTCCATACAATGCCCCCCTTCAAAGGCATGCCAGATGTTCCTCCTCCACAAAGAAAGGAGGCTCACAAGCAAGTTTCTCAGTTACTCCAGATGGGGGCCATTCAGCCAGTCCCTGTATCAGAAAGGGGCCTAGGATTTTATTCTCGCCTGTTCCTAGTACCAAAGAAGGGGAACACGTGGAGACCAATTTTGGATTTATCTCTCCTCAACACTTTTCTGGACATCCCCAAGTTCAAGATGTTGACGTTACAACAGCTTTTACCTCTGCTGGGCAAAGATCACTGGATGGTAACTTTAGATCTCAAGGAAGCTTACCTTCATGTGCCTATAAGGCTAAGTTGCAGGAAGTATCTGCGGTTTCGAGCTGGAAATTCTCATTATCAGTTCTCTGCATTGCCCTTTGGCTTATCTACTGCGCCCAGAGTATTCACAAAGGTTCTGGCTCCAGTGATAGCTTACTTCAGGCTTCAAGGAATTCAAATCTATCCTTACTTGGGACGACTGCCTGATTCTGGCTCGAGAAAAGGAAGACCTTCTACAGCATCTGGAATATGTTATAGCAGTGCTAAGATGCCTAGGGTATTCTGTGAAGCGAAATAAAGTCCAGTCTAGTACCCTCTCAAGACATGTGCTTTCTGGGTGTGAGACTGAATACAGCAGCCCAGATGGCCTTTTTAACCCCGGACAAACAAAAGAGTCTGTCACTTTACTTCCATCAACTATCTCATCAGTCCGTGCTGACTGCAAGGACAGTCCTTCAAGCATTAGGGTTCATGGCATCTTGTATTCTGGTGCTTCCCAATGCCAAACTGCATATGAGGAAGCTACAATGGTATCTCAAAATGTATGGACACAGCACTGCCAGGATTTGGACACTGTCATTCAAATAATACCTTGCCTTCAAAAAGAATTCTTGTGGTGGGCTCAGGAATGTCACCTAAACAAGGGACTCTCTGTGACCCGGCCAGAGGCAAGTCAGATTTTAACGACAGATGCCTCGGACATTGCTTGGGGGAGCTCATCTAAATGGAAAGTGGATACAAGACAAGTGGCCTGCCAGACTACAGCATCTACATATCAACATGAAGGAGATGTTAGCAGTCCAGTTTGCATTAATGGCTTTCAAGGAGTTACTTCTTCCAGGGCAGGTGTTGATTCTAACAGACAACACAACTGTCATGTGGTACATCAACAAGCAAGGGGGAACACATTCTTATCCTCTATGCAGGCAAGCAATGATTTTATGGGAGACTGCGCTGAGCTTGCAACTAACTCTTCAGGCAAGGTTTCTGCCGGGAGCACAGAATTCCTTAGCAGATGTGTTAAGCAGACAAATCATGGATCCCCACGAGTGGAAACTGGATCTTCATGTATTTCAGAAATTGACAGTGTCATGGGGAACTCCAGACATAGATCTGTTCGCTTCTCCACTAAACCACCAGCTGCCAAAGTATTGCACAAAGGGGTTTCATCACACAGCTTGGAAAGTGGATGCTCTGTCTTTCAGTTGGAAAAACCTTCATGTGTATGCCTTTCCACCTCTGCCTCTTCTTCCAAAGGTACTATTAAAGGTCAGACAAGACAGGCCAAGGATGATTTTGATAGCTCCAGATTGGCCTCGGCAACACTGGTACCCACTACTACGGAGTCTGGTAAAGAAGCCTCCATGGCCTTTACCTCTGATTCCTCATCTGTTATCTCAGAAGGACGGTCATCTGCTCAATGTCAAGCTTCTCTCTCTTCATCTAACAGCCTGGCATATTCTGTGTTGAAACACAGCAGGTCTCAACTTCCTCAACAAGTTTTAAATGTGATTATGGAAGCTAGAAGACCTAGTACAAGGAGAGTGTACCGAGATAAATGGAAGAGATTTTTAATTTGGAGTACAGCAAAGAATTTGGAGATTTCTGAGCCTAATTTGAGTGTGGCTCTTCAATATCTTACTGAGTTATTGGACAAAGGTTTGTCCTTCTCTTCCATTAAGATTCATGCTGCAGCAATTTCAGCTCACTATGATTGTGACCCACCTTTGTTTTCGCATCCTTTGTTCAAGCAGTTTCTTAGAGGGGCAAAGAATATAAGACCCCACGTAGAGCTCCTACTCCTGCTTGGGATCTCAATTTTGTGTTGGAAAAACTTACTCTACAACCTTTTGAGCCTGCAGCTACTGCTGAATTGAAATACTTGTCATGGAAGACTGCTTTTCTGTTGGCTATTACTTCTGCAAGAAGGGTGTCTGAGTTGCAGGCCCTTATGGCAGTAGAGCCCTATTTGATTTTCCATAAGGATAGGGTATCATTACGTACTAATCCTTCCTTTATGCCTAAGGTGGTTTCTAGTGTGGCTTTAAACCAAACTATTCATTTGCCTACGTTTTATGCAGACCCTCAAAATAAAGGGAAAAGATTTTGCACACTTTAGATGTACACAGGCAATTGCGTTATTATTTAAGCAGGACTAAGGATTTTAGGCAGTCTCAGCAGTTGTTTGTTTCTTTTGCTTTGAGTTCATAGGGCAAGCCTGTGTCAAAACAAACTATTTCTAGGTGGATTGGCTTTTGCATTGCATTTTGTTATTCCCATCATGGCAAGGAGATTCCAGCTGGGATTAGGCCTCATTCCACTAGGGCTACTGCCACTTCAACAGCATTTCTAAGGGGGGTGGCAACTAAGGATATTTTGGAGGCAGCTACTTGGAGTTCAGTGCATACTTTCTCTAAGCATTATCATCTTCCTCTCTACTCTAAGTCTAGGGCTGGTTTTGCCACAGCTGTTTTGCAGGGCATGTTGTCAGCTCCTACTTCTTTATGATTTGCCAGCCTCCCTTACCTCTGCTTTGGGATTCTACCCAATAGTAAGGACTGCAGCAATGGAAGACGAAGAACATAGTACAGTTTTGTACCTACCATAAATGTAGATGTTCGAGGATTCCATTGCTGCAGTCCAATTTACCCTCCCTCCTTCCCCTCTGTGTTTAGGGGTGGTTGTGTAGGTGAGTTTACATGCTTATATTTTTGTATATATATTCTTGTATATATTGTACATGTTTTTGGTGCAGGTATTTTGGGCCTTGTCTTTTTAGGGTCTTCTGACATCTGGGGCAAGAAAAGACTGAGGATATGACGTCGGTCATGCGCATTAGTACCCTGACGTACTGACGTCAGTCTAATGCGCCCTGACCGACGTCAGCCTTATACTCTGGTATTCGGGCCGACTGGACGCGGACTATACCCAATAGTAAGGACTGCAGCAATGGAATCCTCGAACATCTACATTTATGGTAGGTACAAAACTGTACTTTTTCCTGGGAGCGGTGCTAGACACAGCTACCCTTCCTATCCCCAGAAAAGCAGAGTTTCCTGCTTCTCTACTTCACCCAGCTGGCTTCCAGATGTCACATCACTGCGAGAAAGTTCCTGCAAGCCCTGGGATGCATGGCATCTTGCATCCTTCTCGTCAGGCTTCAGATGAGAAAGATTCAGTGGTACTTAAAGAACCTTTAGTGTCAGCACTGTGAGTCCCTAGAGACCACTCTCCCACTGATCCCTTGCATAAGGAGCGAATTTCTCTGGTGGGCAGAGGCCTGTGCCATGAACAAGGGTCTTCCCTTCATCCTCTCCCCTTCTGGCCAGACATTCACCACCGATGCCTCAGAAATAGCTTGGAGCACTCACCTAGCAGGCAGGTGTACCCAGGGCCTTTGGAATGCCCAGCAACTTTACTTGCACTTCAGCCAGAAAGAAATGATGGCAGTGCAAAACTTTCTGACTTCCTTCCAACTCCATCTCAGGCCAGGGGGTCCTCCTTATAAAAACAGACAACACCACAGTAATGTGGTACATCAGCAAGCAGGGGGGCACCCAATCCTATCCCCTGTGCAGGTTAGCCATGAGTCTGTGGCTTTCAGACACCTCCATGGGCCTACACCTAATTACCCAGTACTTACCAGGGATCAGCAACACGCTGGCAGACCACCTAAGCAGAAACTTACTGGACCCCCACGAATGGCAGCTCCACAGAGAAATCTTTCTGCAAATCACCCAGGAGTGGGGGACCCAGAGGTGGACCTCTTTGCCTTGCACTTCAACCAGCAGCTGCACAAGTTTTGCATCAGGGGGTTTCACCTCCTAGCATGGAAGGTGGATGCCTTGACGTTCCCCAGGAGCTCCTTCTGTGCGTACGCATACCCTCATCTGCCCCTTCTTCCCAAGGTTCTGATCAGAATAAGAGAGGAGAGACCAAAGTCCATCCTCATCACTCCAGATTGGCCCAGACAGCATTGGTACCCCTTACTACACAGTCTGACCTTACAGCCCCCCAAGCTTCTTCCCCTAATGTCATACCTCTTGACCCAGGAGAGGGGGAAGGTACTGCACCCAGACCTACAGACTTTCAAACTTTCAGCAATGCGCATACACTAAAAACTAACAAGAAGTCACTGTTAAGCAAACCGGTCCTGGACATCATCACAGAGGCCAGAAGACCCAGCACAAGAAAGTATTATGCAGGAAAATGGAAAAGATTCTGCTCCTGGAAATAATCAGAAGGTGGCAGTACCTCCCAACCTTCCTTCCCTCTCATCCTGGATTACTTAGCAGAGTTGCTCAGTAGTGACCTCTCATTCTCCTCTATCAAACGCCATGCCTTGGCCATCTCTGCCCATTGTGTTTCAGACCCACCCCTCTTCTCTCATCCTTTGGTTAAGCAATTCCTCACAGGGGCTTCTAATATCAGGTCTCCCAGAAGATCATCTCCACCCTGGGACCTGAATTATGTGTTAGAGAAACTAACCTTACCTGCTTTCGAACTTGCCGCTTCAACAGAGTTGAAATACCTCTCCTGGAAGGCTGCCTTCCTATTAGCTATCACCTCAGCCAGAAGGGTCTCAGAACTTCAAGCTCTCATGGCTGTCAAGCCCTTCATAATTTTCCATGCAGACAGAGTCTCCCTGAGGATTAATCCCTCCTTTGTGCCCAAGGTGGTGTCTGATGTGACCCTTAACCAGGCCATACACCTTCCCAACTTTTTTCCCATCCCTCAAAACAAGGGGGAAAGAATTCTACACTCACTAGACTTGCACAGACAACTCTGATACTATCTGGCTGTACCGAGAAAAACTGACCAGCTTCTTGTAAGCTTTGCCCCGGGGGCAGAGGGGAAGCCCATCTCCAAACAAACCATTTCCAAATGGATTTCACACTGTATCCATTTTTGCTACAGACTACATGGGAAACCCATCCCTAGGTCAGTCCGTACGCACTCCACTAGGGCAACCTCCACTTCCACTGCCTTCCTCAGAGGAATTCCTACTAGGGACGTATATTGAAAACGGCACCTTGGACCTCTCTCCATACTTTTGCAAAGCATTACCACCTACCTGTCTTTTCGAAGTCTAGGGCAAGGTTTGCTTCTGCAATTCTGCAGGGCCTCCTGACCCATACGTAGGACTCTATCTTTCCTTCCACCCTTTACCTCAGCTTTGGGAATCCTCCCACAGGTGACGACTGCAACAGTGAAACACGAAAAACATAGTACAGTTGTGTACACTTAGCATAAATATAGATGTTCGAGTGTATTTCACTGTTGCAGTCTTGGTTTCCCTCCCTCCATCCCAGATATTGACTGGAATAAAATCAACACGCCATCTCCTTCACTATCCATTAACCTTTATAACTTCACCCACGTAATCCATTCAACAACTCACCCTAATAAAAACCATCCTCCAGGTTCCATCATAGATTGGATACTAGTCTCCCATACAAACAAAATCATTCTCTCTGGCACCATCCCTGACACCTTCAGCGACCATTTCCCTGCTTTCATCCATCGATCAACAAGCTCCATCCAGCACCAACATGTCTATATTCAAACTCATAACCTTAGCAACTTCAACCCTTTAATTTTTTCTAACATCTTTAAACAAATTAACTGGCAAATCTTAAACACTCTCCCTCTCGACAACGCTGTAGAGCATTTTAACTCTATCTTCTTAAATACTCTTAACTCCCTAGCCCCTCTAAGAAACAAACGAATCAAAGCCAATTCTGCTCCCTGGCTCTCCAAAGAAACTAAACAAATTATGCGTCTGAGAGACAAATACTGGAAGCTTTACCAGAAAAGTAAACTGTCCTCTGCCTTGCTCCAATACACACAACTCCGCAACCAAGTAAAAAAACTTATTACCAAGGACAAAAACAACTACTATAATAAACTTCAGTCCAACAACAAGAACCCTAAACTATTCTGGAAATCAGTCAACTCCCTTCTCCATCCTGGATCTAGGAATAACCCCTGCCCTGATCCTAGTTTAACTGATAGTGAACTGTGCTCCCATTTCAACACCTTCTTTACCGAATCCATAGCTAAGCTAACCAAAACATTCCCAAATAAGAATCCACCTAACTCCTACCACACAACTCCCAACAACCCAAATAACAATCCCCTAAATTTCCATCTCAAACCTGTATCCACCATTTTTATAAAAAAGCTTTTATCCAAATTAAAGCCTTGCTCAAATGCTCCAGATAACATACCCTCCTCCTTCCTCAAATGTGCAGCTGAAGGTATTGCTCTCCCAATCAGTATCTTGATTGATAGGTCCTTAAATGAATCATATGTGCCCAAACTCTGGCTTTCAGCCTGCATTCTTCCTCTACATAAAAGGAGGCAAAAACACATCTATTTCTAACTTTCGCCCCATTGCCGCCCTCTCACCAATATCTAAAATTCTAGAAAAATGTGTCCACCACCATCTTTTGCCTTACCTAATTCAGAATCACCTTCTAACTCCCACCTAGCACGGCTTCCGTCCTGTCCACAGTACCATAACTGCCCTACTATCCTTCCTCGAAACTGTCAATCTAGCTCAAGACTCTGGACTCTTTGTATCCACAGTACTGCTAGATCTTAATAAAGCCTTCAACACCATCTCCCATCCACAACTTCTCCTTCATCTTGCCAACTTTAATCTCTTCCCTAATACTCTATCCTGGTTCTCCAGCTACCTATCTGACAGATCTCAAGCTGTCAAATGGAAGAACTCCTCCTCTTCCTTCTTGCCTACACCCACTGGCGTTCCTCAAGGATCCATCCTCGGACCCATGCTTTTCAACATCTTTATAAATAACCTTCACACCGTCATCCCTGACACTACAGTCATCCAATACGCTGATGACTCTACCTTGGTCTGTGCCGCCCCCAACATTCCTGAACTACTGACTAAAACTCAAATAGCGTTCTCCACTACAGAGAACTGGATGCACCAAAACCACCTTTCCCTCAACTCCAGTAAAGCTAAAATAATAATTTTTCTCCCCTCCAAGGTTTCCTCCTTTGACAAAAACACTTTCAATGTCCTAAGCGAATCAAACACTGCTATAGAAGTAGTCCCCTCTGCAAAACTCCTTGGCATTACCTTAGACGAACACCTCAAATTCGATCTTCACATTCAACATAACATAAAGAAAATCCACCAAAAGCTAGGCATGCTATATAGGAACAATCAATTTCTTCCATATCCTCTAGGCACACCCTGGCAATCACCTACCTCCTACCTTCTCTTCTATATGGAGCCCCTCTACTAACCAATCTGTCCACTTCCAACACCTCTAAACTTGAAGCTTGCTATAATAAGATCTCCAAATTTGCCACTAAATCCAAAACATCAACTCACCACTGCCTCTGCCTTCAATCTCTGAATTGGTTAGAACTCCCTAACCACCTAGACTATCTCCAACTAACCTGTGCTCACAAATTAATATTCTCCCCTGATAAATGCCCAGCCTTAAAGAACATTCTTCCCTCTTACATCCCAAACAGATCTCTGAGGTCTGAACACCAAAACCTAATTTCCATTCACAAACCCAAACGTCCCGCCGGCCAGCTTCTACTCTCCTTCTCTCTAGGTAAAAAATGGAACTCTCTCCCTCCTTCTCTTAGGACTATACCTAACATTGAATCCTTCAAAAACCAACTCTTCCTACACCTATCTTCCAAATGGAAATGCTTCTGCTTTCACCCTACATAACTCTTCCCTCTAAGCTCTCCATACTCCTGCTCTACTTTACTCTTAACCTTATTCTAATTTCTCTAAAGAACCTGAACTAGCTGACTTTAAATAAACTCCAAGCTTGTAAATATTGTGAATTTCCTAAGAGTAACAAAAAAAAGATTTTTTTGCTTTTTTAAATTGTCTCATGATGTATATTACGCTTGCTATTTTTTTTTTTGAATGTATGAATCTTACTCTTGTATTTCATCTCATTCATTATGCAACCTTTTTTGTATTTTGTAACCTTTATTGTACTGTATTGCACATGGAGCTTTTCTCCCTGGGCCTCCACTGAAAATGGGCACTTCTTGGCCCAGTGGACTTCCCCGGTAATCAAACTGAAAATAAATAAGTAAAATGAATAAATTCCCCTTTTCACATCTTCCCCTAGGGGAACACATGCTTCCCAGGGTGGCTGTTAGCCACTAGGACCACTTCTCTTTTTTCCCTTGTGCTTCTGACGGGTTAAGGCAAGAAAAACGGATGTAATGATGTCAGCTTCCTTGGTTTATAGTACTGACGACCTGACGTCAGACTACAGGCGATAGCAGCTGGCGCACAAAAACATCGACTCTGGTATTCGGGCCAGCCGAGGGTTACCACAGCAGGGATAACCCACAGGTGATGACTGCAACAGTGAAAACACTCAAACATCTACATTTATGGTAAGTGTACACAACTGTACTTTTCTTCTTGCTGCCGTCTTGTCTTTCCCAAGTCATCTTCATCAGATTGTTTTCTGCTTTCCTGCATATGTGCCCAAACCACTGTAATCTGTCCTCTATGCTCTTAGCTGCAGTAGGAGCTGCTTGGGCTCCTGCTTTTATGTCTTCATTTCTTCCCATCTGCATTCAACTGGTCATTCCATTCCCAAGTGATCTGCTGAAGTTCTTTTTCAAAATCTGCCTGTAATTCCACATCATCTGCATGCAGCAGCTCTGTTGATCTGTCCCCTGTGGCCTGTTGGTTAATGTAGTCTATCATAGTACATAGGTTCACTTTTATGAACAGCAGTTTGCTCAGAGCTGAACCCTGATAGATATATACTCTCACTGGAAACCCTCTGGCTGTCCAAACACTGTTCATACTTAAGTCAGTAGGTCCTTGTACATAGCCGGAACTAATTCTATCAGTAGTTTTGGGAGTTTGAACCATAGCAAAACTGCCCAAATCAATTTTCTTGGGGCCTTGCTGTATGCTTTCTCCAATCCAAGGAATTCCCACTTGGATTCTTTCCTCATCTCTGGCTTCTTCTGAACCGTCTGTCTCACTGCAAACTTTAGGACAGTTGTACCACTTCCTGGTCTGAATCTGAACTGCTCATCTCCTATCTTACTTTCTGTTACTCCGTGTATTCATTTGTCATTCACCCTGTCCAGAACTTCAGTACATTGTGACAGGAGTTTGATATCTCTGTTCTGCCCACATTTGTGAATGTCTCCTTTGTTTTTGTGCATAGGCACTAGAATGCCTATTCTCCAGTCATCTGAGATGTGCCTTCTCTCCATACTTACAAAGATAGTCGCTGCTTGAATAACCTGAATGCTGAATGAACCCACAATCAGAGAACTACACAAAATGGCTTCCAGCGCACCAACCTTAGGCAAAGAAGGCTCACACTTGGTATAAAAAACACAGGTCTGATGAAGTGGTGTGCCACCACCACGAAAGTGCTTACCTATTTGAGTTGCATTTTATCTATTAAAGTGTTTTTTATATCAAGTGTGTGCCGTCTTGCCTGCCTATGTTTGATGCGCTGGAAGCTGTTTTATGTAGTTTTCTCTTCATACTGCTGTGAGTACCCTCTGGATCCATTTCTCCCCTAATCCCACCAACATCTTGACCTTGTCTGAGCCTTTTGCTTTCTCTGACTTCATTTCCCTTAGTGCTGTTTTTACTTCCCTCTTTTCTGTGTCTCAGTTTTTCTTGCATTCCTTCTTTTTGACTTCTGGGACTTCTGCATTCCACCAACGGCTTTCCTTACGTACCGTCTTTCCATACCTGAGTCTGCCACATACCTGTTCTGTAGTCCTCACGCAACACTTTTGAGATGCTGCCAGTCTTCTTCAACTTCACCGATTTCTTCTTCTTGAAGTTCTAAAGTCCTGAGTATTTTCCTTGAACACTTCTGCTTTCACTTCACTCAACTTCAAGGTCTTCAGCGTAGTCTCTATTGGCCACCAATTGTTTATGCTGTGTACCAGCTGCTTCACTGGGGCTGACTTTGCAATCGTTGATTCTACCCCAATGCCCTTTCCTTACTTGGTGGCCACTCTTGTTGTTACTGTCTTTCTTGCTGAACCTTGGTTTGGCCATCATCAAGCCTTTTGCCAGATAGAAGTCTAGAGTGGCCTCTCCTTTTTCATTCTTGTTGCCCCACCCATGTGGGCCCTGGTAATCCTCATGTACTGTTCTGTCTGTTCCGATTTGTGTATTCAGGTCACACATTATCAACACCTTTTGTTTGTGTTTTATCTAGAAAGTCCTGAACTGCTACATGAGTGCACTCTTTTCTTCATTATCATGTCCTGCTGCAGGGCATAGGCAGAGATTATGAATACTGTCCTATCCTTAGACTGGTGTCTGAGTGCCATGAGGCTGTCACTAATTCTGATGACATGCTTTATTGTCTTTTAAAACCTTTTCCTCACCAGGGTTCCCAAGCCATTTTTAGTCTGTTCTCCTCTTGAGTAGTAGACTGGATCCCAAGCCAAATAGCTTTGCTGCATTGCCCTTCCATCTTTTCTCCCAGATACAGAGGCTGTCCAGCCTTATCCTTACCATCATGTCATCCACTTTCAAGGCGTGTCCTGTCATATGCTAGCATTGCCTTACTGTTAAAATCCCATCTGACTCTCTTGAATGCTTTCTCTGCCACACGACTAGCATTAGTAGTGGCTTTGTTTTATATTCTGCTTCTCTTTGGATCATCATTATTATGTTAATGTTGTCAAATGTTTGCCTCCCTTCACAAAACCATATTGACCAGTATATGTCAGTTTTGGCAACATCTTTGCCATTCTCTTAGCTAGTATAGACATAAACACTTTGCAACTATGGCTTAAAATAAATTGAAATGGATTTGTATGAATCTGGGTTTGAAGTGTCTTTACCCACTTTGAGTAATACTAATATTGCCACCACAGCTTTCAAGATGCTGGTACTCCCCCCCCCCTCCCCCCCCCCCCCCAATCACAAATGCTATTAAAACTTCCAAAATGTTATTACTTTCTTCCCTTCCAACTTAACAGACACAGACTTCATAAGATTGCCATCTGTCTCTCAAAACTTTCTTGATGGATTGATTATACATCACAATTTTGTCTAATTTCTTCGTATCCTAACTTTTAATTGTTGAGCCTCATCTTTCTCCAACCTTGGCACATTGTGTTTCATAAATATTTTCATTTGTGTCTTTTCTTAGTGTCCACATTTCTCTGTTTTATACAAATTTTCATAAAGTTTTTAAAATATTGTAGCTTGCTACAGACTCCCTACAATGCCCCAGGATTCACACTCCTCATTTCTTGATACACTGGAAAGTATTAGGGTACAACCCAACACCCTAATAATGGGTGATTTCAACTACCCCACCATTAACTGGGAAAACTACTCATGTACCAACTCTTTTGCTCAATGTTTTCTAGAAATCATAAATTCCAATGCCTTGGATCAACTTATTCACACCCCCACCAGGGGCAGCAATATCCTAGACCTGGTCATTACCAACATGGGAAACCGGTTGATGTTAAGTTGCCAATCTCGCCTTCATTCTTGCTGGATGGGTTCGGAGACTCGGCACTTGCTTAGCTTGAGAACTCCTTTTACCAGCTCGAGGCAACCCTATATCCCATGATGCAAGGCGAGACTACCTCAGATCTCGTTTGCCGCTTTGCGAAGAGGTCTCTTTTTTGCCAGCTCAGGTGAGTTTGAATTTTCAAACAGTTTAGTCAGGGTTTTGTTCTCTCCCTTTCTTCTTTTTAGTCAGAATAGTGTGTAGTTTTTCTACAGCCCACCCTATTTCCCTTCAATTAAACTTTAAAGTTAATTTGTAAAGTTAATTATATTTCAGTTAGGCTTAGGCCTCTCTTTCTTAATCCCTATCGGTGTGTGTGTTTTTGGGATTAATAGTGTGACTGTTCAGTGTGTGTGTGCGTGTTTTGTGCTTAGACTATGTCTAAGGAAGGAAAGGTCTCAGGCTTCAAGAAGTGTGACTCGTGCTGTCAGAAGATGTCTCTGACAGACGGTCACACTTCTTGTGTTTACTGCCTGGGGCCTTTACACCTGCAGGACTCCTGTGCTATATGTCATTTATGTCATTCTTTTAGCCAGAGAGTCCTGCAGGAGAGGAGGAACAAGTTAATCCTCCGTGGCTTATTAAAGCCAGAAGGTTCACCCACTAAGACTGGGTCGAGTAAACCTTCTAAGCCACCTAAGGTTCAGGCTACAGTGGTTAAGCCTTCCCCGGTGGCTCCGACTGGAGCCGATCTTTCTTCATCTGATGTGGTAGTGTCTGTTCCTACCGGCTCCGACACTCAGTCTACAGCTGCATTGTCGGCTCCGGCTGGCACCGACGTGTTACCCAGTATCGGAGCCGAAAAGCCTTCGGCTCCATCTGGAACCCAGAGGACGTTGGCTCCGATGGCTTCGTCCAAGAAGAGATCTCGGTCCCCTTCTTTGGAGTCGATCCACTCGGCTCTGAGGTCTCCTCTTTTGTCGGAACGGAGTCATCGGAGCCGATCTTCGAGATCTTCCAGGCTGTCTGACCACGATTTAGAGAGGGTGGTAAGCAGGCTGTTGAAGTCACAGGCACTAGCCCAAATGCTCCATAGCCCGTCTCAACAGACTTCGGCTATTGCTCTTCCCCTTGAACTTCCTCCTCCGACTCTCCTCCAGAGTTCGGAGCCGGAGCTACTCGGGACAGCGACCGTGTCGGCGCAGTAACCGATACATCCCCTTTCGGCTCCGTCGTCTTCGGCTCCGATCTCCTCCATGAGACCTTCCTTGGAGGGATCCGGTCGTCGAGTTTCCCTTGTCGGCTCCGAGGGGGCTAGTGGCATCGGACCCTTGTCCGACCCCGCTCTCCCTCTCGGGGCTTCGGCTTTGGTAAGCTCGGCACCGACATCGGCCTCGGAGCCTTCTCTCTCAGTGGAACCGGGAATTCCTGTCTCCTCGGAACGGGAGTATTCTGGTCTCCCTGGGAGGGGAGCCTTTGAGGTGATGAGGAGTGTCCTGGCACCTGAGCCAGGTCAACGGTCCATCCCTTTAGCTCCTCCCTCTTCGGTGCCTGTTGATGTCTCTTGCCAGCCTCTTGCTCTCAGGCCCAGGGATCCATCGCCCCAGGTTTCCCCATTGGGAATAACTTCCTCTTCCGAGGTTTCTCCTGATCCCGCAGGGGAACCCCCGCGGAAGAGGACGTGTAAGAGGAAACACACAGACTCCCCTGAGTCTACAACATCTGATACCGACTTAGATGAGTCGGAGGGTTCCCCACGGTCCCCCTCTGAGGATGTCTCCTTTTCAGACATCCTTGAACTCCTCAAACAGAGGGGGAACTGGCCTTCCATTGATCCCTCCGAGGATGAGTCGGTATACCTGGAGGCTTTTGGATCCCGACCCTCCACCTCATGGGTGTCTCCGCCTTTCGACCCACTTATGCAGGTAGTGGCTCGGAAGGCGTGGGCAGCCCCAGATTCTGTTGAACCTGTCCCCAGGAGGCCATCCAAATTTATTACGGCCCCTTCAGACAAGCAGTTTCTTTCTAAGGGTGTCTCTGTGGATGCTATGGTGGTGGCGGCGGCGGCCACCAAGAAGGAACTTGCGGATCCTTCCGTGCCTGTCCATCCTCCTAACAAAGATTCTAGGACCATGGATAGGTATGGTAAGCGGATGTTTTCTTCAGCGACCTTTGCTATGCGTTCGCTGAACTACCTTTGTCATTTCACCAGACTTCAAAGAGATATTCTCAAGGAACTAGATGAAGTGGTTCAGGATCCTTCAGCTGCTGGGGCTCAGGACAAGATTGCCTCACAGCTAGCAATCCTAAATTCTTTAACCAACTCCTCCATGCGGCTCATATCCTATGCAGCCGATGGAGCGAGCAGAGCCGCAGGCACAGGAGTGGCTCTTAGACGCCAAGCCTGGATGCGGCTTTGTAATTTCGCGGACCCCTTTAAGGCGTCCTTCACCAATACCCCCTTTGACGGTTCGGCTTTGTTCGGACCTCAGGTGAAGGAAACCTTGACCAGGTGTGAGCAAGATGGCAAAACTCTTTCTGCCGTAGGAGTCCATTTTTCCACCCCTTCTAGACCCTATCCCAAGGGTCAGAAGGGAGGAAAGATGTGGTTCCGTAAAGCCCAAGGAGCAGCGCCGGACACATGTGGTCAGTTTACCCCCAGAGGCAGAGGGGGTAACAATAATAGACGCCGCCCTAGAGGCGGGGAGGGGTCCCCAGAATCAGGGCAACAGGGAGCCTCTTCCTGATAAGCCCTTTCAGCATCCCTGAGGTGTTGCCCGACTGTCCACCCTTGGAGGCAGTCGGGGGAAGGATATCGCTGTACCCTGTAGCCTGGCGTTCCCTTTCACAAGACATGTGGGTACAGTCGATCATATCCGAGGGTTACAAAATCCCCTCGAAAGGTATCCCGTACCTCACCAATCCCTTCCAGACATCTCACCCGGTCAAAGGGATTTGGCAATACAGGAGGTTTCAAAGCTCCTAGAAAAAAGAGCCGTCCAGACTGTTCCAGCAGACCAAGTAGGATCCGGCGTCTACTCGAGATTCTTTTTGGTCCCCAAAAGGACGGGAGATTGGAGACCTATTTTAGACCTGAGCAATCTAAACAGATTTGTCAAAAAGGCAAGATTCCGGATGGTCACGCTTCAGTCCATTCTGCCCTTTCTGGGCAAGGACAACTGGATGTGCTCGATAGACCTTCAGGATGCGTACTATCACATAAAGATACGCAGGCACTCCAGGAGGTTTCTCCGCTTTCGGCTAGGGACCAGTCATTATCAATTCAGAGCCCTGCCCTTTGGCCTCACTTCAGTCCCCAGAGTGTTTACCAAATGCATGGCAGTGGTCACAGCTCATCTGAGACGTCAAGGATTCCAGGTATTTCCTTATTTAGACGACTGGCTCCTCTCCGCCACCACCAAGCATCAGCTTCTTCAGAGCAGAGACTACACTCTGCAGCTTTGCAAAAGGTTGGGAATATCGGTGAATTTTGAAAAATCTTCTCTGCTGCCTTGCCAATCTATCACCTTTATAGGCGCAGAATTAAACACCGTCAGTATGTTAGCCAGACTAACAGATCAGAGAATTCTGGACATCCAAAAATACGTTGGATCTTATTGCAGAGCAGCAAAGTCAAAGCCAGATTGGTTCTGAAGGTTCTAGGTCTTATGGCTGCGGCCATTGTACTTCTACCATTAGCTCGCTTCCACATGTGTCTTCTGCAGTGGATGTTATTCACTCAGTGGTCGTTCCAGAACCTTCCCATGAGGCACGAAATCTTGGTTACACAATCGTGCAGGACTCATCTAACCTGGTGGATATCTTCCCCTCTACTTCATCAGGGCCGACCATTTGTTCTCCCTCCTCCGGTTGCCACAGTCACTACGGATGCCTCTCTGATCGGGTGGGGGGGGGCATTATCAGGGCAGGATGGTCCACGGGACTTGGCAACCCATCGAATACCATCTGCACATAAATGTCCTGGAGATGAGAGCGGTGCTTTTAGCGTTGCAAGCCCTCAACGACTTTCTTCCCGCGGGGACTATTGCAGTTCAAACGGACAACATGTCCGTGGTCTGGTACATCAACAAGCAGGGCGGGACCAGGTCCTATCCTTTGTGTCGAGAAGCTCTCAGACTTTGGCAATGGGCAATCTCCTCTCATCGGTTTCTGATAGCAACGCACATCCCCGGCAGGTCCAACCTCTTAGCGGACAGACTGAGCAGAGCCATTCTCATGCCTCACGAGTGGTCTCTCAATCAATCGATAGTGGACGAGATATTTCTGAAGTGGGGCACTCCTTGTTGCGACCTTTTTGCTACGCCCCAAAACAACAAATGCCCAGACTTCTTCACCCTCTTTCCCCTACCAGGCCAACCCCTGAGAGACTCTCTAACCCAGGATTGGCCCCGGGGTCTTCTGTACGCCTTTCCTCCTTTCCCCTTAATTCCACAGGTCATTCAGAAAGCTACCGTTTTGAGAGCCAAGTTGATTCTCATTGCCCCTTACTGGCCTCGACAAATTTGGTTCCCGACCCTACATCGTCACCTCCTGGTGCAGCCTTGGCATCTGGACCCAGTTCCAGATCTTTTGATCCACCAATCGGGTCAACAGCACCGGGCCATTCGTTCTCTCAACCTCACTGCTTGGTTGCTCCACTTCCTTCCCTAGCCAGGCTTCCTATGATCTCTGATCCTGTCAGAGATATCTTAATAGCTTCTTTGAAGTCGTCCACCAGAACGGTTTATGCTAGCAAGTGGCGACATTTTTCCCTTTGGGCAAACTCCAGGCATATTGATCCCTTTACTGCACCTGTGCATTCTGTTTTAGATTTTCTGGCTGAAGTTTTTCAGTCAGGATCTTCTTCATCAACAGTCAAAGTTCAACTGGCGGCTATTATGGGATCTGAATTTGATGTTAGCATCCTTGATTTTACCCCCCTTCGAACAGTCTGCTTCATGCTCCTTGAAGTTACTGACCTGGAAAACAATATTCTTACTGGCTGTCACTTCAGCAAGGAGGGTATCCGAGATTCAAGCTCTCTGCATCCGTTCCCCTTACTTGGTTTTTCACAAGGACAGGGTATCCTTGAGAACAAATCCATCCTTTCTTCCCAAAGTTGTTTCTCAAACTAATATTAATCAATCCATCGATCTACCAGTTTTTTTCCCAAATTATTCTGACAGAGCTGAACAAAAGCTGCATTGTTTGGATGTCCATCGTCAGCTCAGATATTATTTGCATAGAACTAAACAATTCAGGAAATCAGATCAATTATTTGTCTCCTATGCAGAAAACAGGAAAGGTCTCCCAGTATCAAAAGTGACCTTGTCCAGATGGTTATCTTCCACCATTTCATACGTGTATTCACTCAGAGGCAAGCAACTACCCTCGAAACCGAAGGCACATTCAACCAGGAGCCTATCCACTTCTACAGCTTTTCAGGATAGGCTACCCATTGATACCATTTGTGCAGCAGCTACTTGGGCCACTCCTCATACTTTTGTCTCTCATTACAAATTAGATTTGGCCTCCAGGGACAGAGCCAGTTTTGGTTCCACAGTACTCAAGAGTCTGTTCCATTGAGCCACCCGGGATACAGGTGCTAGGGATGCGGTCCCATCCAGCAAGAATGAAGGCGAGATTGACAACTTAACATTTAGAAGTTATGTACCTACCATAACGTTCCATGTTAGTTGTCTTCTCTCGCCTTCTTTCTTGCGTCCCTCCCTCCTTCCCCCTGGCCTGGACAGATCTTGAAGAGTTTCTCTTTATCAGATTCACTCTCTTAGTTCTTAGAGAGTCTATCTTAGGAACTTTTGCCTAGTTCTTCTAGGCTAGTTTTGCTCTTCCTTTGGGATTAGTATTATTGGCAGGGTTATTTAGCTACCAAACGAGATCTGAGGTAGTCTCGCCTTGCATCATGGGATATAGGGTTGCCTCGAGCTGGTAAAAGGAGTTCTCAAGCTAAGCAAGTGCCGAGTCAGAGCCGAGGATCGGCTCCGAACCCATCCAGCAAGAAAGAAGGCGCGAGAAGACAACTAACATGGAACGTTATGGTAGGTACATAACTTCTAATTCCACACTAGAGGTCAATTCCTCATTGGTCAGATCCGATCACAAGCTAATCAGCCTAAACATCCACATCCCACCCCCAGCCTCAATTAGGGAAACCATCGTAAAAAACTTCTCCAAAGCCAACTTCACACTTCTTAAGACAGAAGTCTGCACTCTTGTGCGAGGAGAGGCTGGACTCTGCCCTTCTGAGCTGGGAATTTCTGGTTAAAGGCTTATAGTGCCTGCATATTTAAACTGCTTCTTACTGAAATTGGTACACCTTGTTTGCTGTAGCATAGACTAGATCCAGGCCTGCTGAATCTAGCTTTGTTTGTATAACTTGAGCACTAATCCAGGCATTCTTTACAGTATTCAGTTGTATTTATTACTGCTTGGTAGTAACTTGATTAAAGTATAGCTATCATTCTAAGTCTTTTGGATTAAGCACTTGGGTTTCAGACCAGTTGTTTTACATTAGGAAGGTTTGTGGCCTGCACTGCGGTGGCAGGACAGGTAGCTTACATCCTTCTAAGTTGGGAACTGCTGATTGAGGGCTCAGTGTCTGTTATTCTAAAAGTGTATTAGTTCTGGTTTAAGCACTTGGGCTTCAGGCCAGTTATTTTACATAAAGAAGGTTCGTGGTCTGCACTCTTGTGGGAGGAGAGGCTGGACTCTGCCCTTCTGAGCTGGGAATTTCTGGTTAAAGTCTTATAGTGCCTGCATATTTGAACTGTTTCTTACTGAAATTGGTACACCTTGTTTGCTGTAGCATAGACTAGATCCAGGCCTGCTGAATCTAGCTTTGTTTGTATGCTTGTTATTTCCCTGAAACGCTAATTCCGCCTAAAGCGCGGCTTTTCAGCGCTTCTGTGGATCCCTAGTGATATCTGCATTGCTTACTGTACTTATTTCCTTGTTTCACTTGAAAGAAAGTTACTGATGTCCTTCAAGGATGCATCTGCAGTCATCGCATATGGGTTGTCCTGCCTCAGGCAGCCCTTCGGTCGGCCGGATTCCAAAGTCTGGGTCCGGCGTCGGCTGATGTCGCACTTTCCCCGATGTCAGAGCGCCTGGGGTATAAAAGCATCAGCCAACGCCATCTTCCTCAGTCTTTCTTGCCGCATGGTGCCCGAAGCAGAAGCAGTTCGCAAGTGCCGGTCGGCCAGCTCCTGTAATTCAGCTACCGAAGACTTCAAAAAGCTAAGTACCCCGTTGGGGACTCTTTCTTGCCTCAGTCGATGTCAGATAAAGTTAATAATTGTTTAACTTGTGGGAAACAAATACCTCATAAGGATTTCCACTCTTACTGCCTCCCCTGCCTAGGCCCAGACCACGACGTCTCGGCCTGTTCAGCCTGTGCTTCCTTCAACCGACGCACTCTTAGACGTCGGGCGGAGTTTGCAGAGGAATTTTTTGGGGCTAGTTTTTCATATATCATGCCGTCGGAGACTCCGACTTCTCATTAATTAAGAAACGGAAGGACAAGGACCGACACACGCGGGCCGCGGTTTCGGCTGAAACCACGGCCAGGCCTACCGCGAGTGTCTCTGTCTCGGCTGAAACCGAGTCCTTGGTACTTCCAATTACCGAAACCGCTCAACCGACTACCTCGGTCCCGGAGGCCCCGGCTGAGTCTGTTATTGAATTTCCAACAGAAACTGGTGTCCTGGAACCTCCCGACACCATTCCTTTAGACAAATCTACACCAGCATGTGGTGCAGCCAGGCCTCCTGCATCCATGTCCATTAAGGCATTCTCCAGGGCTAAAGCTGCTAAACTCTCAAAAGCTTTGCCTCCCAAGGTTATGCCTCAGGGACCCTCTACTGGTTCACAGATTCTAAGCTTAGCAGAGGATCTCCTTAATTAGGGGTTCTCAACCTCATCCGGACAGGGGCTCTCGACCTCCTCCAGACAAAAGGCCCAGGGTTGAGCCCTCTGATCCCCACTCCTCAGATGAGGCCTCTGATGGCTCTACTCTCTCGGACCACCAGGAGGAGGCTTTTTCGGCCTACGAGGATTCTGATGCAGAGGAATCTATTCCCTCGGCCTCCCCTCCTGAAGAGTTTTCCTTTGGGGAGACACTACACACCATGAGAGAGCATTTCCAATGGCAGGGCCAGGAATTCTCTGATTCCAGGAAAAGATTAAGGACCTTTTTACATTTGCCTCCGCATAGACCTTTAGCTATTCCTCCTGTTTTGAATGTCATTGATGTGTACTCTGACAATAGCACAACCCCTGATTCTCTCCCTCCGGCTCCTGCCAAACCCGATAGGTACTACAGGGTCCCGGACTCACATCTTTACCTTTACAAGGCCCACTCTGCTGATCCAGAAACTATTTCCCAGGGCCCTAAAGGGGTTGCAGCTGCCACTGCTAAAAATCCTCTCCCCTCTGAAAGGGAGTCCAGAGCTTTAGAGAGATGGGGTAAAAAAGTGTATACTTCTGCTACTCTTTCTATGAGGGCATTAAATTGTCAATTTCATATGATACAGTACCAAGAGTATTTGTTAGATGAATTGCATAAAAAACTGTCTTCACCTGACCCCCTAGACCGCAAGTCACTTCAGGATCTGGTACATAACTCACAACAGGTTAGCAGCCATTTCTTGCAATGTGGTTATGATGCATTGGAAGCTTCATGTAGGTCAGCTATGACTGGCGCAGTCATACGTAGGCATGCTTGGCTGAAGGAACAATCTCTGCCAGACCATGTTAAAGCAAAGCTGCTGGATGCTCCACTGGAAAAGCAAAAGTTATTTGGCTCCACGGCTCAGGAGGTCCTAAAGAAATTTGAAGAAAAGGCAAAATCCGTACAAACAGTCAAAGATTTTCTCCAAGTACAACCACCAAGATTCAGCAGGAATTGGCCTTCCAAGAATTGGTCCTTTCCAGACACAGAGAGGTTTCAGAGAGGCAAGAACAGGCGTGCCAGAGGTAGAGGGCAAGCTAGAGGCTCCTGCAGAGGACGTCAATGGCAGCCTCCCAACCAGAGAGGTAATGCAGGACCTTCAACTGCTGCAGAAGGACAGGCTCAATGACTTTACTTTGACACCGCCAACCAGGGCTCAATTGGAAGCACCTTTGGGCGGAAAGCTTTCTTTATTCTCAGAAAATTGGCACAGTATTACAAGGGACAAATGGACACTACAAATAATAGACAAAGGATACAGGTTTCATTTCCACACATTACCAAAAAGAAAGGGCATGCCAGATCTGCCACCGAATCAAAGGGCAGAGGCTTTGAAACAAATTTCCAGCTTAATGCAAATGAAAGCTATAGAAAAGGTTCCTCTCTCAGAACAAGGCCAAGGATTTTATTCCAGACTATTCCTTGTTCCAAGAAAAGAAAAACAATAGAGACCTATTCTCGACTTGTCCGCACTGAATACTTATCTCATTGTGCCAAAGTTCAAAATGCTGACTCTACAGCAGCTCCTTCCCATGCTGGGCAAGGGGTCTTGGCTGGTAACTCTAGACCTCAAGGAGGCATACCTGCATGTCCCTATCAGACAAAGTTGCAGAAGACACCTCAGATTTCTTGCAGGGTCAGAGCATTATCAATTCTCAGCATTGCCCTTTGGCTTATCTACTGCACCCAGAGTATTCACGAAATGCCTGGCGTCAGTAATTGCACACTGCAGACTTCAGGGGATTCAAATATACCCATATCTGGACAACTGCCTTATACAAGCGGACAGCCAGCAAACTTTGGTAAAACACTTGAATTATGCCATCCACCTACTTCAGGCCTTGGGATATACAGTCAACTTTCACAAATCAAGACTTGTTCCATCCCAAAGAATAACCTTTCTGGGTGCAGATCTAGATACAACCACCCAAATGGCCTTCCTCACAGAAGAAAAACAAAGTCAACTACCAGATTACTTCAAAAATCTGACAAGACAAACCCAGCTGACTGCAAGGAAAATCCTGCAGGCCCTGGGTTACATGGCTTCTTGCATCCTTCTGATTCTGCAAGCAAGACTACATATGAGGAAACTACAATGGTACCTAAGGAGTTTATGGACTCAGCACGGTCACAGCCTGGAAACCTTGATACCACTCATTCCATGCCTTCAAAAGGAATTTCTGTGGTGGGCTCAAGCAAGCCAGTCAAACAGGGGTCTGCCTTTCAGCAAACCAATAGCCAGCCAAACCATTACAACAGACGCTTCAGACCACAGATGGGGAGTGCACATGGAGGGCAGATGCATTCAAGGTCTATGGTCACAAAAAGAGCTACGCATGCACATAAACCAAAAGGAAATGCTGGCAGTGATACATGCAGTCGAAGCCTTCAAACCCTTTCTGCATCATGGCCATCTGCTAATAAGGGCAGGCAACACCACGGTTATGTGGTACATAAACAAGCAAGGAGGCACCCATTCCTATCCTCTTTGAAGGCTGGCAATGAATCTATGGGAACTTTCCTTGAAACTCAATATACAGCTACAATCCCAATTTGTGCCAGGGAAAGACAATATACTGGCGGACAGCTTAAGCAGAAATATCATGGATGCGCACGAATGGATGCTGCACCTAGACATCTTTCTACAGATAACACAATCATGGGGGAGGCCAGACTTAGATCTTTTTGCCTCCCCCCCACAATCATCAACTGAAGAAATTCTGCTCAAGGACATACCACCCACAAGCATGGAAAGTGGACGCCCTCTCTTTCAGCTGGAGAACTCTAACAGTGTATGCATTTCCACCTCTCCCATTAATGACCAAGGTTTTACTGAAGATCAGGACAGAGCAGCCAAAAGTGATTCTGATAGCTCCGGACTGGCCAAGACAACACTGGTACCCACCCTTAAAGAGCATGTCACGCACAAAACCATGGCCTCTTCCTCTATGACCACTTCTACTGACACAGCACAATTACAAAACTCTGCATTCCAACCTGAAAACCTTGCAACTAACAGCCTGGAAAATACCTTGACTCCTCCTCAGGACAAGCTATCCCAGAGAGTGAAAGATATTATTATGGAAGCTCATGACCTTCCACAAGAAGGGCATATTCAGCAAAATGGAAAAGATTTCACATTTGGAACACCACAAAGGGCCTAGATGTGACAGTGATGAACATGGCACATATCCTGGAATACTTGGCAGAAATGTTCCACAGTGGTCTGTCTTACTCTTCCATTAAAATTCATGCTTCAGCAATTTCAGCAGAGTACAATACTGATCCACCTGTCTTCTCTCATCCTCTCCTAAGACAGTTTCTAAGAGGAATCAAAAACATCAATCCTGCAAGGAAACCACCTCTACCTACTTGGGACCTTAACTTCGTGTTGGAAAAACTAACACTGCCTCCCTTTGAACCAGCAGCATCTGCAGAACTACAGTTCCTGTCTTGGAAGACTGCTTTCCTTCTGGCCATAACCTCAGCAAGAAGAGTATCTGAGTTACAGGCCCTTATGGCAGTACAGCCATTTCTTATTTTTCATCAGGACAGAGTTTCATTGAGAACCAATCCTACATTTATGACAAAGGTGGTATCCAGGGTTTCATTAAATCAAGCTATTCACTTGTCTACCTTCTTTCCAAACCCACAAAACAAAGGGGAGAAACTTCTGCACACCCTGGACATACACAGACAGTTGCGCTACTACTTGGACAGAACTAAAGGTTACAGAAAAACTGACCAGCTGTTGGTAGCTTATGCTGCTGGTACACAAGGAAAAGCAATTTCCAAACAGACAATTTCAAAATGGATAGGGAATTGCATTTGTTTTTGTTACTCCTTTCATGGAAAAACTGTGCCAGCTAACATTAGACCTCATTCCACGAGAGCCACAGCCACCTCCACAGCCTTCTTAAGAGGGGTGGCTACCAAGGACATTTTAGAAGCTGCTACATGGAGCTCCGTGCATACATTTGCCAAACATTACAATTTACCTTTATATTCCAGATCCAGAGCAGGCTTTGCTACGGCAGTCCTGCAGGGCATTTTAGCTACACCATCCTTTACATAGTTCCTCCACCCCAGATTGGCTATGGTATTCTACCCATATGTGATGACTGCAGATGCATCCTTGAAGGACATGGTACAGTTTTGTACCTACCATAAATGTAGATGTCCGATAGGTATGCATCTGCAGTCAGGTTTACCCTCCCTCCTTCCCCTCTGTGGTATTTCTTGGGTACATACCCCTCTTATAGCTAGCTGGGGTGATCTATTATGGTGTATTTGTTTTTATATTATTGTGCATGTTTGGATTTTTAAATGCATCTCTCCAAATTTAGCCTTCCTTAGAGGGCACCTGGCATCTGGGGCAAGAAAAACTGAGGAAGATGGTGTCGGCTGATGCTTTTATACCCCAGGCGCTCTGATGTTGGGGAAAGCGTGACAACAGCCGACGCCGGACCCAGACTTTGGAATCCGGCCGACCGAAGGGCTGCCTGAGGCAGGACAACCCATATGCGATGACTGCAGATGCATACCTATCGGACATCTACATTTGCGGTAGGTACAAAACTGTACTTTTGTCGTTTTTGCATTTAAGTTACCTGTATCACATTGCATTTAAGATACCTGGCACTTGCTCACTAAAGCAATTATACAAGTCAGCACTAAAAATTTAAAAGCACTACACCCTCACAAACTCCCCTTGAGTACCTTGTTCCCCATTGGCCCTTTTTTTTTCAATTATAAAGGAATTCCCAATACTTTTCTAGCATGTCCAAAGGTCAGTTGTCAATCTCCTCTCTGGTCCAGCTGGTGAATCTGGGAATCTTGAGGCAATGTTACAACTGCCTCATGTACACAGACAACCCTCTCCTCCTCCTAACAAATTCCAACACATGTGAGAGATGCAACCATGTAGCCATACTGGAGGCTAAGCTCTCTCAACTCAGTACTGGCGAACCCAGTCAGGAGGAGAAGGAAACCACACTCACTACAATTCCAGTCTCACATAGACCTACCATGACAGCAAACCAAACACATAAACACACAAAAACATACTCGGAGGCTCTAAATAAAAATCTGCCTAAGCAACAGAGACCTCCAAAGCAGACACCCAAGCAACCGCTACCCAAAAACAAAACACGTGCAACACATAGCTCACAAAGCCAGTGTGCCGAACAGTCACAGCCCTTAAGGCTAAACAACACACCTGATACACTTGTAATAGGTGACTCTATCGTCAGGCACACTGACGTCCCGCTCACCAGGCTCAACAAGGAGAAGGTCACGGTGAGCTGCGTGTTGGGTGCTAGGATCCGCCGCATAACACAAGCACTCAGGTCACACCAAGGCAAGTACAAATATGACTCAGTCATTGTCCATGCTGGTGTGAATGACCTGAGACGTACCTCCATGGACTACATGAAAAGAGACATAGAGGAGCTCTCTGAGCACGTAGCCCAGGCCGGTATGACCCTGACCTTGAGTAGCATCTTACCCTCACCAAGAATGATGCCACAATATGAAGACAAGATGATTAATTTCAACAATTGGCTTAAGTATTGGTGTCATTCAAAGGGGATCCAATGCCTGTCAGCCTGGGATGACATGCTCGACAAGCCAAGATGCTTCGCTAGGGATGGTTTGCAGCTGTCATCCCTGGGCTTTCGGATATTGGCAAAGGCTCTTGCTACCCCTACAGTGCCTTTTTAGGCAAGGCTCAAAAGACAAACCCACCTCCATAGGTATCACAGGGGATAAGAAACTAAGAGTAATGCTACTCAACGCCAGAAGTCTAAACCTCAAGATGCACGCACTCGAAACTCTCCTTAGCATGGAGAACATCGATATCTGTGCAGTAACAGAAACCTGGTTCAAGGCTCCCGAGAGCACCCCAGCACTACCAGGTTATACCTCATGCCATGCTTTTCGGCCCCAAAACTTGGACCGAACCACAAAAGGAGGGGGAGTATCAATATTCATCAAAGATACCCACACCTCCAGGTTGGTGGCACAGCACGAAGCATCAGAGACTATCCATGTGCAACTAACAGTGGGTAAAACTGCCTTCCAGTTTATAGCCTGCTACAGACCACCCTCCCAAACCCAGGAACCCCACTCGGCCTTCCTGAGAACACTGGAAAATATGAAGGTCTCTCCAAACTCCATTATATTGGGCGACTTCAACTACCTAAACATAGACTGTGAGCATTACTCTAGCTCCAACACCCTAGCCCAAAGGTTCCTAGAATTTATAAATTCAAATGCTATGGAACAACTTATTACCACTCCCACAAGAGGGGAAAACATACTGAACCTGATCATCACCAACATGGGGACTCTATGCTCCAGACCAGAAGTGTATCCCTCCCTGGTAAGATCAGACCATAAACTAATCTCACTGGATATTCACATCCCGACTCCACCCCCTGCCCAGAAAACCACAGTGAAAAACTTCTCTAAAGCAAATTTCACACTCCTCAAAACCGAGGTGGAATCCTTCAAAGCCCCCGGGCCTGTGGAAAATACGGCCCAGACCGCAGAATCCTTTATAAGCGCATTCTGTGAACATCTTCAGGAATGCATGGATCATGCAATCCCAAATAAAACCAAGACCCAATCCTCCAAAGGCAGACGTCCTGTCTGGTGGACCCCAGCCATAAACAAACTGTATAATAGAAGGAGGAAGCTACTACATGATTGAGCAAAATCCCAAAAAGGGAAGGCATCTCTGATCAGTATTAGCAAAAAACTACGGGCAGTCATAAAATCGTTTAAGGCCAGCTTCGAGAGAAAAATTGCACAGGACACTAAGGATAATCACAAGGCTTTCTTTAGTTATGTTAGGAACCTGGGTGGTAATTCCCAGATATGCTCAGAATTAGTCCAAAATGAAAAAAAATACACCGAACCCACAGACATTGCCAACATCATAGCTGACAGGTTCAGCGCAGACTTCTTCCCCCCCCTCCCCACCAAAAGGGCAAATATCTCTCCCAGCTGAGTCCTGCCCCCCTGACATCTCAGATGCTCAGGTAAGAGCTGCCCTCTCCAAAGCAAAAAACACAGCATCATTGGGACCAGGTGGTGTACCGGGCTGCGTCCTACATGAACTCCAAGAAGAGCTAAACCCAAACATAAAACTACTGTTCAATCTCAGCTTTACTACAGGATATGTACCCAAGGAGTGGCCTACAGCAACAGTGGTCCCTCTCCACAAAGGTGGTGCCTCAACGTATCCTGGAAACTATCGCCTCATAAGCCTGACTAGCTTGGTCTGCAAAGCTATGGAAAGGATCATCATGGACCTCATAAATAAAGATATTGGGGACCTACAGACACCGGTTCGGCTTTGTTAAGGGCAGATCCTGCCTCTTAAACCTGGTTGATTTCTTTGAAACAGTCACCAAAGCCATTGACGAGGGGAAGGTGGTCCACACAGCCTACCTTGACCTCGCAAAAGCCTTCGATACAATTCCCCACTTGGACATTATAGATAAACTCACCAGCTTAAATATAAACCCCCTATGTCACTAGATGGGTTGCAAACTGGCTCAAGGACAGAAACCACATGGTTAGAATTGCTGGAGCCATGTCAGACTCCAAACCAGTTACAAGTGGCGTCCCACAAGGCTCAGTCCTGGGACCTCTCTTGTTCGGTATATATTTCTCGGAGGTGCAGGCCAACATGGAAGGACTGTGGCTGACCAGGTTCGCAGATGACTGCAAACTGGGCGCCATAATAGACTCTCCAGCCGACACAAGCATCCTCCAAAAGGGCCTCATAGAAACAGACAACTGGTGCCAGAGCCATGGCCTGAAGCTAAACGCCAAAAAGTGTATAGTCATCCCCTTTAGCAAAAACAAAGTGCCAACAAATTACCACATAGGTGGTAATCCATTAAGTACAGTAGAAGTAATTAGGGACCTGGGGACCCAAGTTGATAGCAATCTCTCATTTGACAACCACGTTGCCAAAGTGGTTAGAAAAACATTTTATATAGCCCACCTAATCATGAAGGGATTCACATCTAGATCAGGGGAGGTCATTGTGCCTCTTTAATCATCCCTCATCAGGCCCATAATTGAAGGTTCTTCAGCTTGGGTAAATCCAGAGATGGTCTGACTATGTATTAGAATATCCCTTTCCTTGATCTTCCCTTTGTTAACATATTAGGATTTGCATCTCCGTGATTTTTCTAGCAAAGTAGTGGTCCCCACGAGGATGTTTTTTCTGGGGGGGGGGGGACTTTGATTCTTTCACCTCTCCCTTTCATACAAAGCTGGCACATGATTGCATTCCCTTCTCTGCAGGCTCTGCCTTACCCTTTACCCTCCCCTTCCCTCCTCACTCAATCTCTTAGACCTGTTATAACATGCTTACCTACCTCACTTCATCTCAACTCCAAATACATGTCCGACTGACTTATACCTAGCTTCCTCTCACTACCATAAATACTAATCACTCAGTCTCCTTTCCTATTCCTCTGTCTTCCCCTTCCATCCCATTAGCCCTTCTAGCTTGTTCCACCTTTGTGTGGAGCATCTGCTTTATATCTGTTTTGAGTTAAGTGCAATATTTGTATATTTAGAACAGTATCCTTTTGAGCTTAGTACTATCTGTATATACATCCTACCTTTATTCCTAGCCTTTAGCCAGATATTGATATAGCTGTTCATTACTATGTTTCATATTGTCTATATGTCTAATGTTTGCTGCAGTATGTATTATTTGCTATTGTATCTATATTCAGTTATTCTTCATGTACTCTGCTACTCATTTATTGTTCTGTGGAGCTTTTCTCCCTGGCCTCTACTGAAAACGTACCTGTGCCCAGTTGGAATTTCCCGGTAAATAAATAAATAACAAGGATCTTACTTTTGGTTTAAGGAGAGTATCAGACAACACAGCACAGATTGTTAGTGTAAAGCACTAGGGCAGACCTTGTTAGCCAGAAAAGAACTAATATGGCTTCTCACTCTTTTAGCCAGCTGTCATAATGACATCCAGGGTAATGAGAGGCGTTAGCCTTCCATCTTTATGACATCTATAAGTTCTGAAAGTATGGACGAAAGGGAACAAACACATCTGCCTGCAGGTAATTCCCATGGATAAGTAATCATGTGCAATTCTTATGTTTGTACATTTACTAAAACACTGAGTATACCGACATAGCTGTATTGTTTGATAACTTAAGCCAATTGGACCAAAGACCATTTTAGTTATGTTACAGGCCAGAGGCAGAAAAACAGGTGAACTGAGCAAAAATAAAATGCAGCTTTGCAATACTTCGCAAAACAGCAAAGTATACCAAACTATCAAACAGCTGGTGCTGCAGTGTAGCAGTAAGGGGAATGGTGTGCTACACTCCTAAGTATGTCTTCGGAGTGAGACATTAAACCCGGGGTCCCTTTGCTTGAGTTGGTGGTAGCTCAGGTGGATGTAAAAGATCCCATGGGACCTCTAAAAAAAAGAGTAGGGAAAGTTCCCTGATGCGTTAGCCAAATTTTCCGTTGTGCTATAAATGCCACATTGGGTCTCCCATGAAAAGAAGCCACTAGCCCAGTAGAACTAACCAGGTCAACAAGAGGTAAGTAAATAATTAAAATAAACAGGACAAAGTAGGTATGTAGGAATGGTACATCTTAGCATTATACTCTTACTACCTGCCTGTTCTCATGTTTTCTTCTGTTCTTATGCACCACCCCTTTGCATCTTTCCCTCCCCTTTTACAACTTGTCACATCTCCATTCTGTTAACCTGCATTCATCCTTGCATGTTATTTCTCTTAATGTTTTACTGTTACACATAAATGTTTCTAGTTTACAACTCATATCCTACCCACTCCTCTTAATATTTATGTATTCTGTCTTTTAAAATTTTAAACTATTTAAAAAAAACATGAATGATGACAATCATTTGGTCACTGCAGTAGCCTTAGCTAAATGGGTTATATTGTGCATTGGATATAACAATAGTCTCAGCTTCAGGAGCTTAGGGGTGACTGCATATAGTGATTTGGTGCAAACTTGTTTGAGGACAATGGCAGCCCTTCTTCCACAGGTTTGTCCAGTCAGCAGTCATAGTGAGGGTGTGGGAGGGAACCAGAGTTTGTGAGGCTTGGCTGGCCGCTCTATCCTGGGCAGAATATAACCAATGTAGCCTAAAGGCTATGCAGCAGTGAAGATTTAGAACATGTTCTGTTATTGGTAAGTGTAGTTTTTAGATGACTGTTCTTTCCCTCTCCCATCCCTGCTACTTTTTAAATTTATTTTTCTTTTGTTTAGTTTCACAAAGTGTTCACAATGTGTGCTGTAGACCAAATGGAATTATGGTTCCTTAGTAAGTTTTATGCATTTTATGTAATTATAAGCTGAGTGCTGGGACTGGTCAGTGAACATGGGTCTGTAAGGTTTAGCTTAATATGGGATTTTTTTATTTTTTTTTAATCTGCGATAATTGGTGTTTTGAATACAGACTGTTTCTTGAATTTGATCAAGCTCCTGACAGAAGTGAAAATACAGACATTTACAATGGATTTGGCCCCTGGGCTCTAGTTTATATGTGGGATCTCTGTTTAGGTTTCTGAAGTGGTTTCTCATGTCTGAGAGTAATTGTTATGATATTGTGACCATCCACCACCCAGAACATGTTTTAGGATGTAAATCTAACTTGGGTAAGAGGGAATAAACTTGTGCATGTATCAGTGCTGGCTGCACGGAACACACCACAATTTTATATGGATGTCTGATTAGTAACCCACTTTAAATTTTGGGGCTCACCACAGACACTGGGTAGGTTGCTCATGAAGTATGGTTATTTTGATGTAGAAAGTATTAGCAATTATTCTAAATGTGACATTATAGAAATTAATTGTTGGTACGTCTTAGCATCCTTAGTCCTGTAATAATGGGCTCAAATATGGAAAAGTGATATGTTTACCCACTTACATGAGATACTTTGGCTAGCCATTCATTTATCTGTGGTTCAGCCTAGTATGAACCTATGAACCTATACTAACCTCAAAAAAAGGCATAGCAAAATTAATTTAAAATGGGTGGCGAAAGCCAAACACACTCTGGCTAGGCTTATAAATGCCCTAGGGCAGATAGCCTAGTATTAACCTATGAACCTATTTAGAGGGACTTGCAAGCCGTATAAAAGCAGGATAATCCATTTTTTACAAGCAGGACTGCAGAAATAAAACATACTGCTACATTGATGGCATACATGGATGCTCGTTCACATTTGTGATACTTTTTAAAAGCAGGTGGTATTTGGGTTTTTTTCCAATATCTTGGTATCAAAAAATTTGTATACTTATAGTGACTAATTATTTAGAGGTTTTGCAGCTGTCTTCATCTTGCTTTCTTTATACAGATCTCTGTACCAGTCCACATCTAGTGTGCAAGTTATGGTGTTTTTTTCACACAGTCCTGGGTCTGCCTCCATCCATCTTCTTAATTGCTGTTGGCAATTGGTTCCAAGCCAGTTCCAGCTCCACCCTCCCCTTTTCCTTTGAGCTGGTGCGAAATCTCTTACAGCCTAAGGCTGTGTTGCAAAGTGTATACATTTAAAAGTTGAAACTCTACTGTTACATCTGACGAGTCTTTGGACAAAAGCGCTTGTCTTAAAGGAAAACTCCACCCTCTCATACAGTTTAATTCAATTGTTAGGTTGCTTTTCTCCCTACAATATGGTTCCAGCATTGTGTATGTACCAGAAACCTGCTTGTAGTTTTTAAAACTTTTATTTCCTTGCATTGGAGTCAAAGGAAGGGAAAGCCCACCTACTTTTTTTTAACTCAACTTCTCACATACTTTGCAGAAGAATTTGTCTCCACCTGCATAACATATCATAGACACAGCTAAAGTTAAGTCTGTAGTTTACCCTGTCAGGTACTGCTGTCAATCTTAGATGGGTAATTAATCCTGCTAATGTCAGGAACACAGCAACTGATGTAAAAAAAGACAGACAGCTGTGGAACTGTCTCCACTGTTTTTATTGCAGAGGGGAGAAGAACTTAACACTCCCCTTTCATGGCAAAACAAAGCAATTAGATCAGTCAGGAGTTTAAAAGCAATTGTCAACTCTTCTGACAAATATACATAAGCAGCAACACAGTATTGAAATTCTAAACTTTAAATGTTTCACACATTTTTGCACACATGTACTTTATATGCACACATATACAGAAATACACACAGTGTATATATATATATATATATATTATATATATGTGTGTGTGTGTGTGTGCGCGCGCTCGCAATATATGTGCATACAATGAATTATTTATAATAAACAACATAGTATAGTTAAGCATTATTAATGTATACATTCTAGTAAATGTTGCTCAGTGATTTAGTTGGTCACTGCCACACATTGGCTATGTGTTCCACATGCAATTGTGGTCAGTGTCTTTCTGTCGGTATTTTTTTATTTGTATTGATAAATGCATTTAGTAATTGTTATTATCTTTGCCAGTGTAGCTTATGTTGTGGCTGAAAAGGGTCCTGGGACCAGTTCACTTTCCTGTTTACCAAAGTATAAATAAATATGAAATAGTAAAAAGGAGGGGGAAATAGTAAAGCACATTTTAAGTCTGCATCATTCATTCAAGAAATAAATCCTCCCGCTGAAGGTATTGGGAAGTAGCAGACAGACTAGGTTTAGAGTCCTACTACTTGTCACTTGTAAGTGTACAGCAAGGATTATGTACTGCAGTGAGAGTTTTCACACCTCAGCATGAGTGTAGGGGGAGGGTTTATCAAGTGTGTTAGGACTACAAAAGACTTCTCTTACAAAAAAACTGTTTTTATTTGCTTTCTTTTGCTGCAAGTAGCTAACAGCTATTTATAGCATAGAACAAGCTCCAGCAGACAGATAAATGAGGCTCAGTCAGGTAAACAGAGAATCAGCTCTTTTACAGAAGGTGTGTTTAGATGGCAGAGCTTCACAGTCTTGCCATTATATTTTAATGGCATGAGGAAACAGCACCACTTCCTTATGTCTGGCATGAGTCATATAAAGAGGACTTGAAATGTATTTTGGGAAGAAGGAAGGAAAGCAAGAAAATAAGATCATGTTACTAAGGCAGGCCCCATCATCTGCCATTTTGAGAGAAACACATTTAAATTGTAAAAGAAGCACTTGGAGTGATTTTGAGGCATTAACATAGCTCAAAACCAAAGATACAATGAAAAAATATGTTTTTTGAGTTCTGTGGTGGAGTTTTCCTTTAAGGTAACTAAAGCTAGACTGTTTAAGAAGAATGAGAAGCTTCAAACTTAACTTGTTTTTAATTTTTGAGTAGAAATATGTAATTGATAAATTATTGCTTCACTCTTCTACATTTACTTGGTTTGGTCTGCTGAGTTCTGCATTAACAGGTGGTGCACCTGAGTGTCAGCAAGGGGAATGTTTGCTAACATTAGGGTCCTGAAGAGATTGAAACTAAGGTGGGCGTCAGTTTGGATATTCAGCCTTTTATTGATCATTTATATCAGCCAAGGATATGAGGGCTGCAAAAGAGACTGCCTGCACCACAGAATATACTTGCCCACATTTCTGTAAGGGGGTGCCCCAGGTGAGTAGTGACTGTAGGACATTGAAACGTATTTCTGCATAGTTTACTCTGACAATCATATGTACATTTATGCCCACCTGGGTCATTGAGGCTACAATAGAGATGACATGCAACACAAGGTACTTTCACACTTTTAGGTTTTGCATAGTGTTGGCATGTAGTAGTCTGTCTGTCTGTTGCATTATGGTGGGCATCACAAGTATGTGATGGTGTTACCACTGATGTTATATGTATGGATTCCCAGGTACCACCTTCTAATGCTGTCTGTGGTAGTGGTGTTGATTATGTATAACAGAGGGACTAACATGGATGGAGCAAGCTACACTTAACACTGGTAATGGCAGACATTCATCCTATACTTCTACAGTGTACTCGAGTGACGGCAAAGTGAATGTAGCATTGCCTTCAAGGTGTGCATACACTGCATCAGGGAAAAGTATGTAGGTGGCTACGTTTGCCATGACTGAAGAACATTCCATTATTAGTAAAAAAAATACGAGCACTCAAACCCGCACATAAGGCAGCTGTTTAATCTCAGCCTTACTACAGGATACGTGCCCAAGGAGTGGCGTACGGCAACTGTGGTCCCACTCCACAAAGGCAGTGCCTCTACGGACCCTGGTAATTACTGCCCCATAAGCTTAACAAGTCTAGTCTGCAAAGCTATGGAGAGGATCATAACGGAGCTCATAAACAAAGATATAGGGGACTTGCAGACATTGGACCCGACCCAGTTTGGCTTCGTCAAGGGCAGATCATGCCTTTTGAACTTGGTCGACTTCTTCGAACAGTCACCAAGGCCATTGATGAGGGAAAGGCAGTCCATACAGCCTACCTTGACCTTGCAAAGGCTTTCGACACAATACCCCACTCGGGTATTGTAGAAAAACTTACCAGCTTAAATGTAAACCCATATGTCACAAGATGGGTTGCAAACTGGCTTAAGGACAGAACCCACAGGGTTAGAGTTGCTGGCGCTATGTCAGACTCCAAGCCGGTCACAAGTGGTGTCCCACAGGGCTCGGTCCTTGGCCCCCTGTTGTTCGGCATCTACTTCTCAGAAGTACAGGCCAACATGGGAGGACTTTGGCTGACATAGTTTGCAGACGACTGCAAACTGGGCGCCATAGTGGAAAGTGCATCGGACACGGATATCCTCCAGAAGGGACTCACGGAAACAGCTGGTGCCAGAGCCATGGCCTGAAGTTAAACGCCAAAAAATGTATAGTCATACCCTTCGGGAAAAACAAGGTAACCCCAAGCTACCATATAGGTGGCAATCCACTAAGCACAGAAGAGGTTATCAGGGACCTGGGGACCCAGGTTGACAGTGGCCTTTCTTTTGACACTCACGTTGCTAAAGTGGTTAGAAAGACATTCTACATTGCCCACCTGATCATGAAGGGATTCACATCCAGATCTAGTGAGGTCATTGTTCCCCTGTACTCTTCACTTATCAGACCAATGATCGAGTACAATGCCCCATTCGGGACGTATCTCACCCGACATCTGCAGCAATTGGAGAGACCCCAAAAGTTCCTCACCAAAAGGATAAAGGGACTCCAAAATCTGTCATATGCTGTCAGATTGAAGAAACTCCAGCTCTATTCAGTTGCATACCGTCTGCTCAGAGGTGACATGTGCCTGATATACAAGGCCATGTCCAACCCGGAATTAATGGACATGCTCCACCTCAAAAAATCCAAATCCACCAAAACCAGTAGAGCAAGCGACTTAAACCTTAGCACGGATATAAATAGGATGTGCTGGAGGGATAGATTTATCACTCAGAGACTCCCTATGCTGTGGAATAAAGTCCCGGTCCATGTGAGGCAGAGCACCTCGCTGGCTCTGTTCAAGAGAAATCTTGACCTGTGGATGGGAGATCGTAGGTTTACCCCGGGAATCATCTCTGTGTCACTGCTGGACAGAGGCACAACAAACTAATGGGCACAGTATTTTTTCATATAAGGGGTGGCGTAAGCCACAAAACTTTGGGCTAGGCTTATAAATGCCGTAGGGCAGATAGCCTAGTATAAACCTATGAACCTATGATCTGGATGTTACCCATGACATCAATCAGCAAATGTGCAAGTCTGTTATCCAGGATTATACATCCTCTAATCATATCATGTCAGAAACTTCCTAGTATGCTGCTTGGCCTGTGTGAAGACCTGCAACTATTGCAGGGACTGAAGAATATTCTATAATGTGTGCAGAGTGAAACTGCATATAGTGATCTGGTGCAGACATGCCTGGTAAGGACAGTGGCAGGCCACCTGGCATCCATTAATGCATAAATCCAAAATGGATCTCCATGGAAACGCTCTGCCCTAGGCCGTTGCTTGTTTAGATATCTTTCAGACCTAACGTTTTTGTCTGAGGTGTTTACAGTCTCTATGCTGAGGACCTGAAATTGGATAAACTGATTACGTGTTACAAATAAGGCATGTCTGCAAAATAACTTGACTAAATTGGCCATTTGGGCACAGGAGAATAATATGCTGATATATACATCAAAAACTAAGCATATAAGATTTGGTAGGCATAAATTGAAAGGTGAATATTTAATACAGCACACATTGATTGACACTGTCGACTCATTTAAGGACCTGGATGTATGGGTAGATTCAGCTATAAATTTCTCTAATCATATCAACTAATTGGTTAATGATTATTTTTAAAGTCTATGAAATCAAAAATAATGAAGTCATTGTTTGTTAGTTACATTAGACCCAAACTTGAGATGGAATAACAATATGGAAACCGTATACAAAAACAAGCATAAGTAAACTGGAAAGAGTATGATAGAAATATACCAAGGGTATCCATGGATGTGAAAATTTATTTTATTATGAAAGACTAAAATATCTGAACTTGTACAGTGTCTCTTACAGATATCTAAGAGGAGATCTTATTCAGGTATATAGGGCATTTAGTGACAACTACCTCTGGGAATGTTTGAGGTTAACAAAAAGTACTAGAGAATCACCAGACAACCTATGTGGAAGATTCTGTAGAAATGAGGTTTATTAATTGGTTCTCTGACAGAGTAGCTGATGCATGGAACAGGCTACCAAATTACATTAAAGCAAGTGCTAGTTTAGATATTATTAAGAATAGCCTGGATACTTATTATGGAAACAGGTGTTTTGGTATATTGGCAAGCTAGAATGGCATTAATGCCAGTGCTTGAAATATTTGTATGTATGTACCAGGAGCACCAAATGTACGCTTTTGTTCCTCCTCTTAAGAACTTCATCAGTCAACAAACATTAGCATTCATATGGTTTAAATACCAGTTCAATAATTACATCATCACATAAAGTGCTCACACACCCCCTGTCTTAACCAATCCAGTTTTTCATCTACTATGTTTCTCTTAAAAAACATCCAAACAGTTAAATACTAGTATTAAATTGAAAGTCTTACAAACCCAAGTTGAGTTTTCATCTTTCTAGTGATTTTAACTTCAGCAACGAACTAATGAAAACTTGGTCATTCAAACTTGGCCAATTTGACACATTTAAAGGACAAAAATGGGGAGCAGATTGCTTAATCTGCTGTCTCATTTAGTCCCTGTTTGTTGATGCAGCCTCAAAAAATCACCCATGCAGCTTTAAAAACTAATCCACTCAACTGTTTTTCTTGTTAGGCTTCCTACCTTTCCATACGGTTTTACTTTCGTTTTGAAAGCCAAGTTGAAAAACCTCTAGCTGGCTCTGAAATGATGATGTCACTTCTGCCAGAGCTCTTGTTGTAACTACCGGGACATTTCCTACCCCAAAGTGATGTAATCCCCGCCTGATTTGCAAGCTGTATAGAAAAGCCAGTGGACCTCCCACATTGTGATGTCAGAGCTGCCTTGCCCAGCCCACTCTTAACCTCGCAACAATGCCAAACTATAATCTCACTTTTCTGAAGAGCCCTACCGATATTTGACAAAGTATTGGCAGAAGCACAGTAACAGTTGCAAAAACTAAGAGCATAAATTTGCAATGACCCTGCGTAGACATTAATTGCATCTGCCAGAGCTCTTGTTGTAACTACCGGGACATTTCCTACCCCAAAGTGATGTAATCCCCACCTGATTTGCAAGCTGTATAGAAAAGCCAGTGGACCTCCCACATTGTGATGTCAGAGCTGCCTTGCCCAGCCCACTCTTAACCTCGCAACAATGCCAAACTATAATCTCACTTTTCTGAAGAGCCCTACCGATATTTGACAAAGTATTGGCAGAAGCACAGTAACAGTTGCAAAAACTAAGAGCATAAATTTGCAATGACCCTGCGTAGACATTAATTGCATGTTTTTACATAAGAAGCAGATGTCTGTCACAATCAATCGCCAACACTACATCAGATTACAAGAAGTATGCAATACCGTAATTTTCTTAAATTACCATTTAAAAAAAGTATGTGGGTGCTGTCATGCAAGTCTGTGAAATATTTTGTGTTTGTAGTGCATCATTTGTTAGCTATTTAACCAAACAGGAAGGAAAAATAAGTGGGAGTTTAATGCTTTGCAAAACAGTGATTATTCCCAGTGCTATGGAGCTTGGCTCTAAATTTGACAGGAGTGCAACAAAAAAGTCTCCACTGTAAGGAAGGAAAGGCTGACAAGAAAACAGTACATTAGTCTGGTCACCTGCTGTGAGCTGTCAATCACATGCAGATAATGAGTCAAATTACCCTTAGCTCTTTGACAGCTAGGGAATGTAGGTGTGAAGGGGGAGGGGAGATACCTTGAAGAACTAGATTTCAACCTTCACAAAAGAAATCAAGTTAGAATTTTTAAGAAGAAAGAGCAATAAAATGCACTTTTCAGTTCTGTTCTGTAGCATTTGCACTGCTTGTGTTTGAAGTTGTCATTGAAAAAGGATAACATTTTAACCAAAAGTAGGTGACTGCAACAGCAGTTGAATGCCTGTAAAATCAGTGCACTGACAGGAGCTTTAGGGAAAATGTGGCAGATCTGATGCAATTTTTTGGATTCAAGCAATGCATTCTGGGATACTTCGAGACAGATTAAACAGTCAAAATTATTTCAATATGCCAGATTCCATGTAGTCAGAGTCAGAAATTGCGTATAAAAAAAAGCTCTAAATAGTCCCAGACTTGTGTTAAAATGTAGGAAACACCAAAGCCATGATGAAATAAACATGTTTTTGAGTCTCTTGGTGCAGTTGTCCTTTAAATATAACTGCCAGTACACTTATCGCTTCTCAGTTTGTAAAGTCCAAGCTCCACCTCTTTCATTTACTTAATCACTACAAATTTAAACAAATGATCTTTCTCTGCTATACAATGTATAAGAGCACTAGTTTCCTTTTTGGTCTTTATATCCCATAAATGCTCATGCAGTCTATTTTTTAATTTTTTTAATTTTAGCTCTGTTTTCCCCACATAAAAACATTGACATTTTGTGCAAAGGGCACAATATATTACTTTGTCAGTAATACAGTTGTATTTTCCTTCTAGTTTAATTTCCCTCTCATTTATGCAAACATCATTACATTCAAATATAAATTTACAAAGATTGCAAGACCCACATTTTTTTCATAACTCCATCCCTTTTTCACTCTGTGTTTACTCTCAAATATGTTTTTAAGGTTACTACCCTTTTTATGTGCAATATTCGGATGCTCACCTACATGTAATCGTATGCTTTCTCATTTCTCAAAATTTCCCAATTTATTTCTAGAGTAGTCTGAATTGTATAACTGTCTAGGTTATAGATGGTAGTAAAAGAACTCTTATAATCATTCCGTTCAAGTTGTAATTTCTTTCCACATCCATTAGTGCATCTTTGTGGCTGGAAGGAACCAAGCTGCCATGATTTTGATAGAGGACAGCTTCACCTTGCAGGATTGTACATCAGGCTGACACAGATGCCACATTCAGTTTCTGAGATAGCTGATCTGTCCATGGCAACTTTTACCAGTGACTTGGGGAGCTCATATACATGATGATGATGTTCTGTCTGCACTTTGCCTTCACACCTGGCCATGAATGATGTCATGGTAGTAGCCAGCAGTCTTCTTGGCTGTACTCTGAGCACTCTCCACTGGCAAGCCCCGCAGGGTTTCATGGTTCATTCTTGGCTTGCTGACCCTTAAGCTTACTTTGAGTAACACCTATTAATGCCTGAACATAATGTAGTGGGTGTCATCATTCTGCAGGAGCATCACAACAAGCATATGGTAACATTTCCTTCATAGGTGCCCAACATGACCAAGCTCTGGACAGGCTGCCTCCAGTTCTGACTCTGTGGGGCCATATTGTGCAGCCATCCAGCCAAAATTCCTTCCATGGAACCTGCACCCAGTCACTGGATGAAGTGATTCCTGACACCTCACAACCCCCTAGACTTGTATTTGTTTACCACAGACAGCACTCTTTTTAAAAAATATTTTTATTAAATCATTCAATTTTTAAATTACGGCATGAGTACATATATTTTAATAGAAAAAAAGTGACCTTAATAGTTCCATTGTTATTTTTATGCAATATACGTATATGTTCTTGTTAACAATTTTCATTCATTATTTCAGTATATAAATTGCTCAGTTCCTGCCTTTCCTTAAACCTCACTCTTCCTCCTGAGCATTATTCTGCATGTATTGTTCCCATAAATTCTATTTACTTCTATGTACTGTTCTCCTTCCACTTTCTAAAGATCCTACCTTTAATATTTTTTAATCTCCCATTCAGTACTTCGGTTACCGTCTGTTGAGATTTTGATTTCCTTTTTCTAGTAATTGCATTTTTGGCATCCAGTAACATTAAATTTAGTAAGGCCTCACTGTGCCTAGGCAATTCAGACCCCGTATTGCTGCTCAAATTAATAATTTCCTTATTTATAGTAACTTGCTGCACCAGCATTTCTGACAAAGAACTGTGTGTGGAATTTTATTTTAGATCTTCCATCTCATTACATTCATAAATAAATGTGTTCCCAGTTGCATCTCTGTCTTTCATTCCTTTTCTAGCATTTGCTGCCTATCTGAAGAAAAATTAGCTCTGTGGTGTAAAAATATCTACCTGTTAGACTTTGTTGCAAACTTGGAAGAAATACAGGTGTCTTCCAATTGTTCCTTTGTCAATTACCTTTCCAGTCTCTTCTGGATTCCTCTAATTGATTCTTAGAGTTTTCTTGAAATTGTTTATATGCCCTACTAATTATCTCTTTTGTGACAGCAGCTTCTGTTCTAGACTGTACTAAAAACGCTGCCATAGCTGTTTTTTCACTTAATACTCCACTATCCCTTTCTGTTTGCCTGCATTGTGTTATCAGTCTTTAAACTTAAATCTACGAAAGGCGTATATTCAACTAAGAAATCACCAACTAGAAATGTATATACGCTGAATAAAGGTGCCACATTTCTCGACCACTTCGAATATTAAAAATACATTTATTTTATAAAATAAAAACGAACCACTAAGGTTAAGAAGTACAATTCACACAGGTTACCTTCTTCTTTGGGGATGCAGGAAAATAAATCCACAACATCTATTGTTACATACACTAATCCTTCCTTCCATAGCTCAGGTCTTAACCTACCCAAGAAGTCCCATGAATCTTTAACTATATGCAAAACTTTGTCATATATTGCTTTGAGCCATCCATCTATGACCTTACCAGAAGGAAAAGTCTTAGATCTACTCCCTGATGTAATAGGTCTGTATGGGGGAGCTATAATATTTTTGTGTATTTTCGGAATTCCTACTATGATGGCCAAAACTGGATGCTCCACTCGTAAATAGTTATACAAATTCATGTCTATCCTATTGTCCAACAGAAACTCCTCCATGTATAGGTCGACCTGTCTATGTCCTATATTCACTTCATTCAACAAAGATACCATGTATTTATTGTCATTATATAGCAATTCAAAATATTTTGTTGTTATAATCTTGTGTTACTGCCAAAACCACTCCACCCTCTTATCGGGTTTCATTACCCGAATATCTTCCTCATTGCAATTTTATTTTAATACCTCATTTTCCACTTTACTGAGGTTGTACCTCCTTCTTCCCTTCTCGTACTTTTCCTCTAGTTTATATATTTCATCCATAACCAACCTCTCGTAAATAACTAAGGTTGGATGTAATGGTGGCATGTACTTACTTTTTTTTTTTTATAAACATCTACTGGTAATGCTTTTTGATTGTCTGGAAAGTGTATGGCTAAATTCAGCTTTCACAAATTTAATTTGAATTCCATAAGGGTGTCCACTAAATTAAATTTGTCATAATGAACATACTTCATGCCTTTAGAAAACAGCCTGAAATGTGTTTCGTCTAGTTTTAACTGAGTATAGTTATATATGTTAAATTGTCCCATACTGTAATGTACTGCATTGTATTGTACTATCCCCACCTGGTTGTTTCAGTTTGCCACTCTTCCTTCCCCAAGATGTCTTACCTCTTCTTTCTTCTGGTCACCACTCTCTCCATACATCCCTGTATTTTCCCTTCCATTGCTTCCTTCCTAAAAAAAGTTTGTTTCCATATGATTTCTCATCCTGATCTGTTTCCCCAATCATTTTTATCCTTGTAATAACCATATTTTTTGGTATTGTCATATTTGTCATTATATCTAGTATTTCCCTTTTTCCATACATAAGCTGTTTGTTTCTCGTACTGGTCTATATCTCTTTGTAGTTTCTGATATTTTGTATCAAATATTTTCTTGCTCCTAACATCCACAACATCATATTGTTTCACATATAACTTTTCCCATTGGCTGAATAATAAATCTTTCTGTATGTTTTCATTAAGTTGCTCAACATCCTTCAACATATGACATAACTTACTGTCATTGCATTTAATTAAAAATTCATGAATTTAAAACCAAATTTATCAGAAAGAACATTACATTATTTTATATTTTCAGCATTTAAATCCATTCTTTCATTGGTGTTTTAAAAAAAACGTAGGCCCATAGGTAAAATTTTTAGTTCCAAACATCTACTTAAATATGCATTGTCCATTTGCAACCCCCTAATAACACCTAACTGTTTTCCAGAATCATATATCAAGTCTTTCAAAGTCTTTTCAGCATTTGGCTGGTTGTTGTCCATATACTTTTCATCAGAGCCCAGCTCAACTCTATGAAAAGTGTATTGTTTCCCTAAATAAGATTCCAACCCAGCATGTCTGGTATTAGTTGTATTTCTACCATGAGCAGTTTTCTGTTTGGTAAAATTACTTGTATGAGTTGTATTTATGACAGTACCTGTAATATGCAAATTAACCTTCATTGCATAAGTCGTAATGGGGGTTGCTCTCTTCGGCTTTGCCCCTGCAGCCTCATATACGTCCTCCGAGTTGCCGCCTGGGCTTTTCACATTAATTTCTCCCTCTTGCATGAAGTCCTGGTTGGCTGCAACCCCATAAGAGGGTCCGTTGACGCTAAGCTGGCTGCCATTGCTCGTTCTGTCTCTAGGGATGTAGTTCTCATTCTGCTCTCCTCCACATTCTGTGATGACATCAGCCAGAAAGATTTATTATTCAGTCATTAGGAAAAGTTATATGTGAAACAATATGATGTGGATGGTAGGAGCAAGAAAATATTAGATAAAAAATGTCGGAAACTGCAAAGAGATATAGACCAGTACGAGAAGCAAACAGCTTATGTACGGAAAAAGGGAGATATTAGATATAATGACAAATATGACAATACCAAAAAATATGGTTATTAGGATAAAAATGATTGGGGGACAGATCAGGATGGGAAATCATATGGAAACAAACATTTTTTTAGGAAGGAAGCAACCTTGGAAGGGGGAATATAGGGATGTATGGAGAGAGTGGAGACCAGAAGAAAGAAGGGGTCAGTCATCTTGAGGAAGGAAGGAAGAGTGGCAAACCGAAGCAACCAGGTGGGGGATAGTAAAACACAATGCAGTACATTATAGTATGGGACAATTTAACATGTATAACTATTCTCAGTTAAAACTAGACAAAACGCATTTCAGGCTGTTTTCTAAAGGCATGAAGTGTGTTCCTTATGACAGATTTAATTTAGTTGACACCCTTATGGAATTCATATTATATTTGTGAAAGCTGAATTTAGCCATACACTTTCCAGACAATCAAAGGAGTTTACCAGTAGATGTTTATAAAAAAAAAAAATTAAGTACATGCCACCATTAGCTCTGACCTTAGTTATTTACGAGAGGTTAGTTATGGATGAAATATATAAACTGCAGGAAATGTACGAGAAGGGAAGAAGAAGGTGTACAACCTCAGTAAAGTGGAAAATGAGGTATTAAAACAAATTTGTAGCAAGGAAGATATTCGGATAATGAAACCTGATAAGGGGGGGTGGAGTGGTTTTGGCAGTAACACAAGATTATAACAACAAAGTATTTGAATTGCTACATAATGACAATAAATACATGGTATCTTCGTTGAAAGAAGTGAATATAGGACATAGATGGGTCGACTTATACTTAGAGGAGTTTCTGTTGGACAATAGGATAGACATGAGTTTGTAGAACTATTTACGAGTGGAGCATCCAGTTTTGGCCACCATAGTAGGGATTCCGAAAATACACAAAACTATTCTAGATCCCCCATACAGACCTATTATATCAGGGAGTAGATGTAAGACTTTTCCTTTTGGTAAGGTCATAGATGAATGGCTCAAAGCAATATATGACAAAGTTTTGCATATAGTTAAAGATTCATGGGACTTCTTGGGTAGGTTAAGACCTGAGCTATGGAAGGAAGGATTAGTGTATGTAACAATAGATGTTGTGGATTTATTTTCCTGCATCCCCAAAGAAGAAGGTAACCTGTGTGAATTGAACTTTTTAACCTTAGTGGTTCGTTTTTATTTTATAAAATAAATGCATTTTTAATATTCAAAGTAGTCGAGAACTGTGGCACCTTTATTCTGCGTATATACAGTCTCTAAACTTGCAATTCAAACTCCTGCGTAGCCTCGCCCCACTCTGTTACCTTTCCCTCCCTAGTTATTTAGTCTTGATATCGTGGTTCCTTTTCTAATTTTCTCCAGTAAATTTCACTCCCCCTTGCCTGTTTTTATTACCCCTACTTACAGCCTCTCGGCTGGTATCACCTTTCTCTATTCCAGTGTTGTGTTAGTTTTTGGAATACTTTCTGCTACTTTATGAATACAGTATTCTGTATGGTTGCTATTCTCCTTCGGTACCTGTATCCAAAATCTTACTTTTCTACTTAATTTATAACCTCTGCTTGTGATAAGAATATGAGCTGTAACTGCATAGTTGTAAATTATCCCTTCAAATCACGTAACCCTAAACCACCTTGTTGTACAGGAAGAATCAACTTTTTCCAAATAACATTTGCCACCTTCTCCTCCAAAATAAATTCCTTCCACTGTTTATCAGTTATCATCCACAATTTCTCCTCTGGTTGATTAAAAATATACTTTATCTGTATATCAGATTAAAAGGGCTAAAACACTTTCATTGCTTTTATCTTACTGTCTGTAACCCTAGTCAAAAGCTTCCTGCATCTCAATTTTTGCATTATCTTTTATTTGCTGTCTTCCCACATATTCTTAGTTGCCGTAGCAGAATCCTTTTTAATCCATACACCTAAATACTTCATCTTATGTCTCTTTAAATATGGATATTGCTGAACCAGTTAATTTGTGTATATGTGTATATGTATATATATATATATATATATATATATATATATATATATATATGTATATATTATTACTATAACCTTTATTTTATCTTTATGTTTTCATATCCTAAAAAGATTTGACATTGTCTCAAAATGTTCTACACTGCTGAAACTTCCTTTTCTGGACTTTCAGGTACAAAATAATACCTACAAGTAAAGTTAATTTTTCTTGATTACCGTACCAGTTATATCCTTGACTTTTTGAGTTCCGTATTTTCTCAGGTCTCGTCCAAACGCTGGAACATCAGGACTGGTGCCTTTGGTGCCCTCTAACAATGACGGCAAACTCCTGTTCTGTTTCCTCCCTAACCATTACCTCCTGCTTCTGCTGAATCCTCTAGATCTCATTAATGCTGTTTAGGCAACATCGTCAAGCAGCTCGAGCTTTTAAAGAATTGTGGGAATTTATTTCAGTAGTAGTGAACAACTAAGTAGACTTTTACTTTATTTCCTTGTTGAGGAGTACATTACTTATCAGTTGTTAAGCCCCCCATTTCCTAATAGAGAGACATTTAGTGTCTGGCCGTACTCGCTTAATTTGCAGGATTCTTCCAGCACCATGGACGATTTAATGCAGAGACAGAGTATAGATAGCTTCTCTGAGAAGGAGCTGTCCAGTTTGTTTCTTTCAAGTCCCACCTCAGTGGCTTCAGTGTGCTGACACAGATTCCTCATGAACCTATCATGGGTTGACAGGAGCAGATGATGGTGGCCTTTGTCAAGACCCAGCTTTGGTATGGTGTCATCAGAACCCATACAGTTCCCACTGCTGGCCAAGAAGTTCCAGTGATGACCTATTTTTCCAATACTCCTCCAGGCCTAGTTTTGGCACTGGCAGTGATTGTATTGACACCAGCTGTTATGTCAGGCACCTCTGTGTAGATATATCTTACCTCTCCCACGCTGACTGCTTCAGCACCATTAACATGAACTGTCACTAGGCCCCAGGCAGTCGGTGCCTTGTCTTTGACACCGAAGGGTTAGCACCAATAGCTTCAGTGCTGTTCTCAGTGTTGGAGCATTCAGCATTCAGTCTTTCATTATCAAAGTTCTCTCTTTTGTTTACAGCTCCTGGATGCCTTAACATTGATGGCTGGGAGGGGCCTGTTGATGTTGGCACTAGACTTGGTTTCATTATTCCCTATGGCTTTAGCTTGGGCATTTTGGTGGACTCCTCAGCTCAGAGGAGAACTAAACTTAGTTCCTTTGTGCCCATTTTGTCAGCATTATTGGTTCCACTGTGAGATACTGCAGAAGTTAGACATCTGAGATGACCATCATCTAGGCTTCCTCAGAACCTATTCTGTTGAGATCTGATGGATACTTTTCCCAAAGAAGTTCAGATGAGGACTTCTACTCCAGCACCCAAGGAAGAGAAGGTGTAAGAGGAAGGACCTAGTCTCCCACTCGAGTCTCCTGGGGGGTTGGTCAAGTATCCCCTCCCCCAAGGATATGCTGTTCAGCAAAATATTGGACATGAGGAATCAGAGGTGATCATGGCCAGCAGATCCCACCTTCCCTGAGGAACAGATCTTTCAGGAGGCTTATAATTCCTCTCCCTCAGCAGCAGGAGTAGTGCCTCTTCAGGACAAACTGATAGATGTGGTTTGCAGTAAAGTGCTGAAGGAACCCGATGCTGTTGACACTATTCTGAGGAAACACAACAGAGATCTTTATACACCCAAAAATAGGTTTAATGGAGCAAAGGGCCTCTCGTTGACTCCATATTGGTAGCTGTGGTTGCTAAAAGGAATGTCCCAGAGAACACACAAGCTATCGACCCCCAAGAAAGATTCTAGGATGATGGAATACATTAGGGAAGTGAGTCTCCGTGTCCAGTACATTCTTGTTAGAGCATTGAACTAGATGGCCCACATGATTGTTTTAGAGAGAGATCACACAAAAGCATCAGAAAATTTGAAACAGATGCCAAATGAAGAACCCAGTTCTCAGTTGGAGACCCAGGTGGCTACCATGAATAATATTTCCTCTCTGACCATGCATGTTGTACCTGTTGTGATGGATGGGGCAACAAGGACAGCAGGAGCTGGCTTAACTATAAGAAGACAGGCCAGGATGTCCCTTGTGGATTTCCTGGACTATTTCAAGGCAGCCTTCCCCAACCCCCCCTTTGGACTTTAATGCACTGTTTGGACAACAAGTTAGAGATAGGCTGTCTTCTTATGAAAGTTAAGTTTTTTTTGCTCTTTTGCCCATTTTTCTGCTCTGCGAAGGACTTTCCATCAGAACAAAAAAGGGGCAAGTGATTTCTGGTTTTGAAAATCCCAACAGCTCCAGCATAGTCAGCAGTATGACAGAGGTCCCCAGTTAGTGGGGAATTTCATTCTAGATGCCACCCCAGAAGAAGCAGTGGTCTCAATAATCCAGGAGGTAGGGGATCCTTTCGAGGATTTCACTCCTGTTGCCTCCAGAGGGGAACAGTCAGGCAGCATTTGGGGACAGCTCTAATTACATGCCCCGGCTTTGGATGGTCATTGCAATAGATTTTTGTGTAAGGAGAATCTGTAACCAGAGGCTATGCCATTCCCTTTTATAACCCCCATCACTGTTACCCAGACAGAGAGAAGCAATTTTAAAAGAATTCCAAAATCTACTTGACAGGAGAACAGCACAAGACGTTTCACCAGACCAGAAAGGATCCAGATTTTACTCCACATTTTTTTTAGTGCCCAAAAAGACCATGGACCTCAGGCCAATGCTTGACTTCATTTATTTTATAAAAGAGGACTCCCTCCAGATAGTCACAATGCACTCCGTATTGCCATGCTTTCAGGCAGGGGTCTGGATGGGCTATCTATATTTTCAGGGTACTTGCCTATGTATAAAGATAAGGCATCAGTATATTTTTTTCTCTTACAGGTTGGGGGCCAATCCTTCTCTGTTTTGGACCCTACCATTTGGTCTTACCACATCCCCCTAGGTGTTCACGTAATGTTTTAGCCCCTGTTTTGGCTCACATATGCTCTCTGAGGATAAGGATCTGCCCATTCTTAGATAATTGACTTTTGGCAGCACCTTCTTTGGATCGGTTTGTATTGGTGAGATAGTACTTGCTCTTAACTTACCTGCCTTTCAGGATCATGGTAAACATAAATTTCAGTTGGAACCCTCACAAGATGTAGATTTTATAGGTTCTTGACTAAACTTGGAGACAACTAGCAGTCTTTCCAAGGGATAGAATTTCCTCAGTAATTTTTGAGGTCTTGCTTCTGCCTCAACAAGACCAACCATCAGCAGCCTTAATCCTCAAGGTGCTCACACTAATGGCTGCTTTGGTACAAGTGATTCTACATGCCAGGCTTAACGTGAATTTTTGCAGTGGATGCTTAAGGTGCAGCGGATTCAGTTCCGTCAACCATTATATCACAAGATCACATTATGTCAGGTTTCCAGACAAAGCTTAGTCATGTGGACAGATCCCTGAAATTTGGCAACTGAACATCACTCATCAAGCCAATTCCAATAGCAGCTGTAACCATGAGCACATCGAGGGGGCATTTCTCAGACAAGACTGTATAAGGTTCATGGTCCACAGAAGAGGCAACTTTGCACATAAATGTACTTAAGATGAGAGTGGTGGTTTTAATGTTTCAGGCATTTCAGGATGTGTTCTTAGAGGTTCAGTTACCAACAGCCGGACAACATTGTGGTGGTTTAGAACTTAAACAGGCAGGAGGATGGGGGGCTGATCCTCTCTGCTATGCAGAGAAACAATAAAGGTATGAGAATGGGCTATATTCTTGCAAAGCTTTTTAGTAGCAATACACATATCCAGTTCTACCAAGGTGATTGCACCCAGAGATGCAATTTCTTAACCATTGTTCTCCAGGTCTCCTTTACACCTTCCCCTGTCTTCTACTGTTATAAAGACTTTTGCAGAAAGCCAATCTTTGCAAGAATCTGTTCATTGTTGTAGTACTCTTTTGACGCTGCCAGGCATGGTTCCCCTTGCTGTGGCCTCAAAGAAGCCTCCTCTTCTTTTGCAGAACCTAGCTTTGCTAAGTCATCTGTCCAGGCAGCCACATCTGGACATTCAGTTGCTTTGTCTAAATGCTTGGTTTCTCCAGTTCCAGTAATAATCAGGAACCTTCATTGCCCTCCAAATGTAGTTAAACTGATTACATCCTCTTAGAAACTTTCCACTAGGAGAATCCATAAAGAAAAATGGAAAAAAATTCACAAAGAGAAACATTTCACAGTTTTAGCACCATTAGAAAAGGTGATAATCTGAAATTGTACATTCAAGGGGCAAGTTATTTGTCAAAGTTCATCTTGTGGCTGTTTCCTCTTATCATGATGGTTTTCCAACGTATTCTTTGATGCATCTCAGATCCTGTGAGGCCTTCATTAAAGGAGTTTTCTATTTCAGACCCCCACACACACTGGTAAAACCAGTCCTGACTTGGGGTCTAAACTTTGTGCCTGAATGTTTAATAACTCCTTTTTTTGAACCAGCAAATTCACCTGAACTTACAATGTCCTTCTGTATCACTGTTGCAGTATTCTTCGCCTTAGGGATTTCCTGCCAAGGGTAGCCCAATGTCGAGCCAGTGTACCAAAACCTGTCAATGTTGTATGTGCTGTACGTCACATGTACGCTCCCCATACAGTACATAGGGCATAAGGGTGATGTACAAAGGCAGTTGCCCAGAACTTCTTTGCCACCAGTCTGAATGCCATCATCACTCATCGGTCTAAACACACTTTGCTGTACTGAATACCTAGTTGTTAGGCAAGTGCCCCACTGGGATCTTTTTCTGTTGGTATTGTTCTGTTTTGGGTACCTAGAGCCCATGTCATCCAAGAAGAGAAAATGTCAGTGTGGGAGGCAGATTCCCCAAGAGGATCATTACAAACAGTGTCTTTTATGTCTGGGTGTGTCCCTTGACCATGCATCCAGTAGCATTTGTAAAGCGTTTGTGCCTAAGACTCTTAGAAGCTGATTGTCTTCCCTGGCCATCTATCTGTAGAATCAGAGACTTACTGTTAGCTCAGGGTAGCATAACGGAATCATCTAATCCCGAGGTACCATTATGTAAGAAGGCGGCCAAGAAATCTTGGCTGGATTCTTTGATTGTCCAGATTCCACTAGACGTTTCTGTAGAAGCGGATGATAATTCTGTAGGCCATCCAGTGTCTACATAGTATTCCTCTGTCATGACCTTGTCGGAGGCCAGCATGAATCCATTCCTTTCCCATATCCTCCAAGGCTTTGCAGGTGTCTGCTCCAGATGTCAAGGGGGAACCACGGTTAATTATCTCAGAGGGCACTAGAGAGATTCTGGTCAGGAAAGAGGTTCTGGATACTCTCATTGAATCTCATCATGGTTCAGAACCTCTGGTGTTTAGTAGGGGATAACATCCCTATCAAGAAAAAGAAGAAAACTTAAGCATACCTCTATACGCTGTAAGGATCCTCAAAGAGAATGGCAGGAGTTTACTCAGGGCCTGTTTAATGCCTTAAAAGCCCTGAAGCCTCCTCAAATTGTTTCTGTGCCTACTACCCTTCAGACATCAACTCCTTCCAAATGGACTAGGGAACCCAATTCCTCAGATGAGGATTCAGAGTCTGATGATAGGTCGTTGTCTTAAGCTTCCCAGATGCCTTCGCCTTTGGCTTATGGTTCTGATGACGAAGATTCTATTAGCCCTGAGTCGTCTTTGAAGGAATTATCTTTTGGAGAGACTATAACTAGAACGATGGAATATGTTTAAGCGGGATTTTTCTCAAGTGTCTGATGTTCAGAAAAGGTGATATGAGCTGCTTCAGCTGGACACTCCTAAACCACCTTCATTGCCTCCTGTATTGGCTGCCTTGTTAAACACCATTACAGCTGCATCTAAGTCTCCTGATTTTCAGCCTCCTGCTGCAAAGAAACCTGACAGGCTGTATAAGGTTCCTTAGGATTGCCAAGTGTCCCGCTGCTGACCATGCTGTAGTATCGGTCTCTTTTGACAGGACTTCTAAACTTTTACCCTCTTCCAAGCTTTTACATTCTGAAGAGGATAGTAGGGCAATGTAGAGAATTGTTAAGGTTTGTACTGCTTCTATTTTGGGCTTCTGGGCCATCATTTACCAGACCTACTTGCCCAGATGTGCTGTGGTCTTGATTGCCCAAGCCTGTCAGGTTATTTCTGACATACCTGATTCTGAAGCAAAATCTTCTGCTCTATTTTGGGTTCTACCTCTCAGGTGGCTTATCACTCTATCAAGTGTAGCTATGGTGCTGCTGATGCCTCTTCCAGAGCTGCTGCCTCTGAGTCTGTCATAAGGCATTATTCTTGGCTTCACCTACAGTCAGGCAGTTGCTGGATGCTGCACTGGATAATAAAAATCTCTTTGGGACTGGTGCTGCTGATATGTTTGTATCTTCAAGAAAAAGGTAAAGCTTTGCAGGACCTTAAACATATTTTTGTGTTCCTTATCCCTAAGTTCCAGAGGAACTATCCTATTAGGTCTGCTTTTGTTTGCAGTCAGCCCCGTCAGGCCACCAAAGGCAGGAAGGGTGGTAGGTGAGTTCCTCCTGCTAAGCTTTCTCAGGCTCCTGTGGTTCATAAGCCTCCTTTATCTGACAAGACTGCTTTTCTTTGATATTTTGCACCACCTACCCCTTGGCTCTCCCTCTGCCTTCCAAACTGGCATCTCATCTTTTCAAATTCTTGGGTTCTGTGTATCATCTGTCAGGGTTACTTCATAGCATGGACGTCTTTCCCTCCTTTTTCAGGGATTCCCCAACCACCTCTGGCACAACATAATTTCTCAGAGGTCCCTGAGTCCCTGGTGGACCAGGGAACTATTCAACCAGTCCCTCCTTAAAAAGTAAGAAAGGGATTTTAGTCCAGGATTTTCCTGGTCCTCGAAAGGAGGGCACTTGGAGACCTGTTCTTGATCTCTCCTTGTTCAACACCTTTCTCAAGGTTCCTTCTTGTCGGATGCACTTGGAGACCTATTTTTGATCTTTCCTTGCTCAACACCTTTGTCAAGATTCATTCTTTTCAGATGCTTACTCTTAAAACCCTGTTTCCTATTGTACTATCCCAAGCTTTTCTGGTATCCTTGGATCTGAAGGATGCTTACCTTCATATTCCTGCTCACCCTGTTTTTAGGACGTTTTTACATTTCTCTATTTCTTCCTCTCTTCTCCTTTCTTCTTTTGAAACATGAGGAGAGTAAGTCTAAGATGATTTCCCTGCTTAGTTTTGCAAAAGCATATTGGTGTCAAGCAGAAATGGGAATCAAACCAGAAGTAGATAAAAATCAGGCAGCCACTGAATGTGCCAAAAAACAAAAGAAAGAATACAAGGTGAAGGATCTTCTGAGAAGGCAAGAAGTGTTGAAAATGCATAAATACAGTTGCAAGTATAGAAAACTCTTATAACAACCTTATGTTGATTAGGGTCAAACACAGGAATGGTTCAGGAGAGGTGAGTTTAAACCAAAAGATGAAAGGTTAATATTTGGCATCCCAATATCGTGGATTATGTACACGTTGGTTTACAAAGTCCATTGAACATGTGGGAGAAATCGACAAATGTAGGTTTTGTAAAACAGAATTCGAAACAGTCATACACCTTGTTGCTGGTTGAGGTCTATATTACATAAATGAAAATCCAAAAATGCAAATGACCTAAAGGTCGAAAATGCAGGACCTCGAACATGCTATTGTGGGGGGAGGCTGCACTCCACATACTCCCAGCTAAATATATATATACCCACTCCGAGATCCATTACAGTGAGGAAAAGGCAAATATTCCAATCCTCACTGTACCATGATCTCACAAAAAGCAGATCGAGATCCGGCATTTCCGACCTTTAGGTCGTTCGCTATTTTAATCTTTCGTTGTTCTAATAGGAACCTGCTGGTTGTGTTACACTAGTGGTGGAAGGACTATATATACTGAAAGGCATGATAATGTAGCAAGACTTTTGCATTGGGGATTGTGCAAACATTATAATACTGAAGTAGCTGAAAAACACTGGAAACATGAGCCGCAAAACATTATAGAAAATTATGTTTATATTACATGTGATCACCCATTAAAAACAATTCCAAAAATAGATGCTAGAAAACCAGATATATTAGTCCATAAAGAGGAGAAAAGTAGCATTGATCATTGAAGTTGTTACACCCAGTGACTGCAATGTCTTGTGTACAGAGAGGGACCAAGTGATAAAATGCCAGGATTTGCAGGCAGAAACAAGGGCAATGTGGAAGGAGGATACTCGGACAGTTCCAGGAGTAGTAGGAGTAAGGGGTCTTATAAAAAAGAGAATTTGCAATTGTACTTTGATATGTTACCGATACATGTAGCTCCATATGAATTGCAGGAGTCGTCATTACTGGGCACATTGTGGGTGCTGCGAAGAGCATGTCTGCCCAACATCAAAGATTGAAACAATACTAATTTCATGAACTTGAATCATACTTTGACTTAGGAATGGGGTTCATTTCCGTTATGGTATTAGAAACCCAAAAGACATGCAGAAATTAAAAAAAAAGAACTATCCTACCAAGGATCAGACATTGGACCTTAATGGTGAGCCGGTATAAAAGACAGGCATACAGGTGCCAAAACTCTGGTCTTTCTTGTTGTTGAAGCAACCAGCAAGTCTTACTTATAGCTCTGACTTCTTAGGTTTAGTGGTCCCTGTCGTGGACTGTCTTTCCAGTTTTTGTGAGAAAAGTGCATCTTTTTGTGGGAATTTGTTTAGGAGAATGGGAAAGTTTTCATGTAGGTGACAAATACCATACAATTTAACCACACTTCTCTTCACTGTAGGAGAAGAACATAATTTGTTCATCTTTTACTTCTAAGCCGTTAAGAAGTAGACATAGTACACACCGACTTCATTTAGAAAACCAAAAGTTGAAAGGTTCTACCAGCAGTGTCATGGACCAGGGTTCCAGCTTTTGGATGTTCCCCCTGTGGTCCCAGGGAGGAGGAAAGTTTCCAGGGAGGCTTTGGTTTCTTCTCTGGCTTCCTCTTATCTTTGGTCTTTGGTTGGTGATTCCACTGTGGCCATATCTGTGCCCTTGGATCAGCTTTCTTTTTTTTCTACTCTGATGTTGCTCTTCACGAAACTGTTAAAGTCCAAGAGATTGGCACATCCTCCACAGCTACTTGTGTGTGCTTTGGGCAGAGGAAAATCACTTGTGCTGGCTTTGGGAGGAGGGAGCTGATGTGATTCCTTCACATATCTGTGCTGGGAAGTCTGATGTACTGGGGTGGATGACCAGAAGACTGAGTGATCCTTTTCGGTAGACACTCCCAGGAAAAGGAAGCACAGGTTCAAACACACATCTGTCCCAAGGATCAAAATATGATTGGTTATATTTGCCAAAGGTTTATATAAAGCCTTTCTCGCATTACAGTTCCATATTTCCTCTATTTCTAAAAGAAAACGCTCTCCCTCTCTGTCAGATGCTGAATCAGTATCCGACATGTAAGAGTATGAGGAAAATATTTTCTCAGATTCCCCTGTTGAAGAGTTGTTTTCTGACAGTATTAGTAGTATAAATAACTTACTTTACTGAGAGGAGAAAAAGATGTCAGAAAACCAACAGAAATATTACATTTTGCTGTAGGTGGATAGCCCTCAGCCTTTGACTGTTCCTCATGTTACTAGCTTTAGAAGATGTTTTCTTTGTGACCAACAGCTTACCTGACATCTGCCTGCTCCTTATAAACCAGGCAAATTGTATAAAGTTCTACAGACTCTCAGATGTCTATTTTGGAGCCCCAGATCCTGCTGTTTTTTTTTTTTTTGTGTGTAAACCATCTTCTTCTAAGCACTTATGGTAACTAATCCTGTTCCACCTGACAAAGACTGCAGAGCTTTTGAGAGGTTTGGGAGGGGAGGTACATTCCTCTTCCACCTTAGCATTTAGGACAGTGAATTTTCAAGCTCGTTTGAGAATATAAGAAAATTAATAGCCAAATTTCCTCAGTCTTGACAGCCAAATTTCCTCAGTCTTGACACTAAGATGTCATTAAACTCCATACTTCTGCGTCTCAAGTAAGCAAGCATTCACTCAGATTTTCTAGTGACTGCTGATGTAGTGTGCAGGGCAGCTGTCTGTGGCTTAGCAATGAGAAGACTTACTTGGCTGCACTTTCAAAATTAGCTGAAGATGTAAAAGCTGAACTGCTGAATGCCCCGTTGAATAAGGAGGAATTTGGTCCTTCCTCTTCTGAGATATTAAAAAAAATGAAAGGGGATTGCTGATTCAGTGGATCTCTCAGATTTTTCAGTCCTCCATTTCAAAATACAACAGAAACTTCCTTGCTAGTCCAGGATATTTTTTATAGGAAACACTACCTGGCAGACACAACAAAAGGCAATCATTCAGAAAACAATGGCATGGAGGTTCAAAGAGAAAGGTAGACTCTGCCAAGGTCATTCTAAAAACACAGATTTACTATACCATCATCCGTCTTCTCCCTCCCCATGCTGGAAACCTGGTAAAACTATGTGAAAGTGTAGATCTTCACCTTCCTTTGTGACACCAGATTACTTTCAACACCTGAGTTTTCAATCCTTCAAAAAGGGTATACCTGACAGTGGGGCTTCCTTCCTTTGCAGTGGATTTCTCGACACTCATCTAATCAAACCTGACTGTTTTCTCTTGTCCATAATTAAATGTTGTCTCAAGGATCCCTTAAACATCATCCACTAGGTTAAATAGAAAAACAGATGTTCTTCATTCCACATTGCTGCAGTCCTAACTATTGGGGGGTAGTCCGCTGTCCAGTCGGCCCGAATACCAAAGTATATGGCTGACGTCGGTCAGGGCGCATTAGACTGACGTCAGTACGTCAGGGTACTAATGCGCATGACCGACGTCATATCCCCAGTCTTTTTTGCCGCATGGTCCGATGCAGAAGCAATTTTGCGAGTGCAGGTTGGCGTTCTGAAAGTTTCTGAAGTCAGAGTTTCAGACCGAATCAAAGTTGGCTAAGTACCCCGTTGGGGAATATTTTGGTTTTTTCTTGCCTCAGTATTTAACCGGATGTCAGAAAAAGTGAATAACTGTATTTCTTGTGGGAAACAGATACCTCATAGGGATTACCATACTTTGTGTATTCCTTGTTTAGGGCCTGAGCACGACGTTGTTGGATGCCGCTCTTGTGCTAGATTTAACAAACGCACTATTAAGAGAAGGTTAGACTGTGCCAGGTTAGTTTTTGGGAAGCGTTGTAATTATAAAATGCCGTCGGATGCTCCGACGCCCGCTTCGGGCAAAAAGCGCAAGGACAAAGCAGCAAAGCCTAGAGTGGAAGAACCGACTGTCCCTGACGTCGGTTCTTTAGAAGGCTCAGTGGAGCCGGAAGTTCTGCCAGGTGTTTCTTTGGAGTCTCAGGGAGAGACTTTATTGTTACAGGATGTATCCTCTCAGGAAGTAGGCCAGGCTGAGGGGGCTTCTCAGGTGGCTGTTCTTCCCTCTCTTCCTAAGGTGGTTAGAGCCTCCCCCTCTGTTTCCAAGGCTTCCTTGAGAGGCAGGCCAAGTGCAGCTTCAGTGGGGTTTCTCCTAGTGCTTCAGGTTCTTTGCCTAAGAAACATATGCTTAAAATGGCAGAAGATTTGATTACTATGATTAGAGGTTCTATGCCCCCCCCTGATAAGAGGCCTAGGGTGGAACCTGAGTTTGAGAGTTTTGAGCACTGTTCGGAGGCTTCTGAGTCTTCGGCTGAAGACTTGCAGGAGTTTCCTCCTTATTCTGATTCTGATGTGGATGATTCTACTCCATCAGCTTCTCCTCCTGAGGATTTTTCATTTTCAGAGACCCTGCATTCCATGAGGGAGCATTTTAAATGGGAAGGCCAGGATTTCTCTGATTCCAGGAAGAGGCTTAGGGAGTTCTTGTTTTTACCCCAGCATAGGCCTTTAGCTATACCTCCTGTTCTGAATGTGGTGGAAGATGTTTTTGCAGAGGCTTCCCTGAATCCTGATTCTTTGCCTCCTGCCCCAGTTAAACCGGATAAATACTATAGGGTGCCTGAAGCTCATAAGTATCTTTTTAAGAGTCCTAGGGCAGACCCGGAAACTGTCTCTCAGGGGCCTAAAGGGGTGAAGGCCTCTGTTGTTAAAAATCCTGTTCCTCCTGATAAAGAGGCAAGGGCTTTGGATAGATGGGGAAAGAAAGTGTATACTTCTTCCACTTTAGCCATGAGGGCGTTGAATTGTCAGTTTCACATGTTAAAATATCAGAATTACCTTCTTTCACAATTGAAAGCTAAGGTGGATGCTCTGGCAGAAGGTATTGAGTGTAAAGAGTTGCAGGATTTAGTTCATGTGTCTGAACAGGTGGGTAAACATTCCTTGCAGTGTGGTTTTGATGCTGTGCAGGCCTCCTCGAGGGTGGCTGCCACTGGTTCTGTTCTTCGTAGGCATGCCTGGTTGAGAGATCAGAATTTAGCTGAGCATGTTAAAACTAGGATTTTGGATGCTCCTTTGCAGTCTGATGTGTTGTTTGGTTCGCCTGTGGAAGCAGTTTTAAAGAAAATGGAGGACAAGGCTAAGTCTATGCAAACTGTTAAGGATTTTTTACAGGTGCAGCCTCCGAAGTTCAGTAGAAATTGGCCTACTAAGGGATGGACTTATCCTGCTTATGATTCCCAGTCTAGGGGTAGGTCTAGGCGTGGTAGGGGCAGAGCTCAGGGTTCTTTTAGGCCTAGGACAGGGAGTTCCCCTGCTCAGACTTCTGGTGAGGGCAGGGGTCAGTCCTTTCGTAAGCAGACCCAATGACCTGCCTTTTCAGCTGCCAGTACATTCTCGCCTGGCAGCACCTTTGGGAGGAAGGCTGTCTCTTTTCAAAGAAAATTGGGATTTAATTACCCAAGACAGATGGGTTCTGGATATTGTTCACCACGGTTACAGGTTTTATTTCCATACCTTGCCTCCTTTCAAAGGCATGCCAGACATTCCTCCTCTTCAAAGAACAGAGGCTCACAAGCAAATTTCTCTGTTGCTCCAAATAGGGGCCATTCAGTCAGTTCCTGTGCCAGAAAGGGGCCTAGGATTTTATTCTCGCCTGTTCCTAGTACCAAAGAAGGGGGACACGTGGAGACCAATTCTGGATTTATCTATCCTCAACTCTTATCTGGACATTCCCAAGTTCAAAATGTTGACGTTACAACAGCTTTTACCTCTGCTGGGCAAAGATCACTGGATGGTAACTTTAGATCTCAAGGAAGCTTACCTTCATGTGCCAATAAGACTAAGTTGCAGGAAGTATCTGCGTTTTCGAGCTGGAAATTCTCATTATCAGTTCTCTGCATTGCCCTTTGGCTTATCTACTGCGCCCAGAGTATTCACAAAGGTTCTGGCTCCAGTGATAGCTTACTTCAGGCTAAAAGGAATTCAAATCTATCCTTACTTGGACGACTGCCTGATTCTGGCTCAAGAAAAGGAAGACCTTCTACAGCATCTGGAATATGTCATAGCAGTGCTAAGATGCCTAGGGTATTCTGTGAACGAAATAAAGTCCAGTCTAGTACCCTCTCAAGACATGTGCTTTCTGGGTGTGAGACTGAATACAGCAGCCCAGATGGCCTTTTTAACCCCGGACAAACAAAAGAATCTTTCCAGTTACTTCCATCATCTATCTCTTCAGTCCGGGCTGACTGCAAGGACAGTCCTTCAAGCCTTAGGGTTCATGGCATCTTGTATTCTGGTGCTTCCCAATGCCAAACTGCATATGAGGAAGCTACAATGGTATCTCAAAAATCTGTGGACACAGCACTGCCAGGATTTGGACACTGTCATTCAAATAATACCTTGCATTCAAAAGGAATTTTTGTGGTGGGCTCAGGAATGTCACCTAAACAAGGGACTCTCTGTGACCCGGCCAGAGGCAAGTCAGATTCTAACGACAGATGCCTCAGATATTGCTTGGGGAGCTCATCTAAATGGAAAGTGGATACAAGACAAGTGGCCTGCCAGACTACAGCATCTACATATCAACATGAAAGAGATGTTAGCAGTTCAGTTTGCATTAATTGCTTTCAAGGAGTTACTTCTTCCAGGGCAGGTGTTGATTCTAACAGACAACACAACTGTCATGTGGTACATCAACAAACAAGGGGGAACACATTCTTACCCATTGTGCAGACAAGCAATGATTTTATGGGAGACTGCGCTCAGTCTGCAACTAACTCTTCAGGCAAGGTTTCTGCCGGAGCACAGAACTCCTTAGCAGATGTATTAAGCAGACAAATCATGGATCCCCACGAGTGGAAACTGGATCTTCATGTATTTCAAAATTGACAGTGTCATGGGGAACTCCAGACATAGATCTGTTCGCTTCTCCACTAAACCACCAGCTGCCAAAGTTTTGCACGAAGGATTTCATCACACAGCTTGGAAAGTGGATGCTCTTTCTTTCAGTTGGAAAAATCTTCATGTGTATGCTTTTCCACCTCTGCCTCTTCTTCCAAAGGTGCTTCTAAAGGTCAGACAAGACAAGCCAAGGATGATTTTAATAGCTCCAGATTGGCCTCGGCAGCACTGGTACCCATTACTGAGGAGTCTGGTAAGGAAGCCTCCATGGCCTTTACCCTTGATTCCACACCTGTTGTCTCAGAGGGACGGTCATCTGCTCAATGTCAAGCTTCACTCTCTACATCTAACAGCCTGGCATATTCTGTTTTGAAAGACAGCAGGTCTCAGCTTCCTCAACAAGTTTTAAATGTGATTATGGAAGCCAGAAGACCTAGTACAAGGAAAGTGTACGCAGAAAAATGTAAGAGATTTTTATTTTGGACTGCAGCAAAGAATTTGGAGATTTCTGAGCCTAATTTGAGTGTGGCTCTTCAATATCTTACTGAGTTATTGGACAAAGGTTTGTCTTTCTCTTCTATTAAGATTCATGCTGCAGCAATTTCAGCTCACTATGATTGTGACCCACCATTGTTTTCACATCCTTTGTTCAAGCAATTTCTTAGAGGGGCAAAGAATATAAGACCCCCACGTAGAGCTCCTACTCCTGCTTGGGACCTCAATTTTGTGTTGGAGAAACTTACTCTACAACCTTTTGAGCCTGCGGCTACTGCTGAACTGAAATACTTGTCATGGAAGACTGCTTTTTTGTTGGCCATTACTTCTGCTAGAAGGGTTTCTGAGTTGCAGGCCCTTATGGCGGTTGAGCCTTTTTTGATTTTTCATAAGGATAGGGTATCATTATGTACTAATCCTTCCTTTATGCCTAAAGTGGTTTCTAGTGTGGCTTTAAACCAAACTATTCATTTGCCTACTTTTTATGCAGATCCCCAAAATAAAGGGGAAAAGATTTTGCACTCCTTAGATGTACACAGGCAATTGCGTTATTATTTAAGCAGGACTAAGGATTTTAGGCAGTCTCAGCAGTTGTTTGTTTCTTTTGCTTTGAGTTCGCAGGGCAAGCCTGTGTCAAAACAAACTATTTCTAGGTGGATTGGGTTTTGCATTGCATTTTGTTATTCCCATCATGGCAAGGAGGTTCCAGCTGGGATTAGGCCTCATTCCACTAGGGCTACTGCCACTTCAACAGCATTTCTAAGGGGTGGCAACTAAGGATATTTTGGAGGCAGCTACTTGGAGTTCAGTGCATACTTTCTCTAAGCATTACCACCTTCCTCTCTACTCTAAGTCTAGGGCTGGTTTTGCCACAGCTATTTTGCAAGGCATGTTATCAGCTCCTGCTTCCTTATAATTTGCCAGCCTCCCTTACCTCTGCTTTGGGATTCTACCCAATAGTTAGGACTGCAGCAATGTGGAATGAAGAACATAGTACAGTTTTGTACCTACCATAAATGTAGATGTTCGAGGATCCACATTGCTGCAGTCCAATTTACCCTCCCTCCTGCCCCTCTGTGTTTAGGGGGTGGTTCTGTAGGTGAGATTATATTCTAGTACCTTTGTATATATTGTACATATTTTTGGTGCAGGTATGTTTGGTATTTTTGGTTTTGGCCTTATTTTCTTTAGGGTCTTCTGACATCTGGGGCAAGAAAAGACTGAGGATATGACGTCGGTCATGCGCATTAGTACCCTGACGTACTGACGTCAGTCTAATGCGCCCTGACCGACGTCAGCCATATACTTTGGTATTCGGGCCGACTGGACAGCGGACTACCCCCCAATAGTTAGGACTGCAGCAATGTGGATCCTCGAACATCTACATTTATGGTAGGTACAAAACTGTACTTTTTTCTAATGCCAAGGAAAGAAAACTTTGAGACCTGTCGTCAGCCTTTCCTTTCTAAACCTTCACATCATAATTCAAAATGCTCTGTTTAGACTCTCTTACCTTTCATTCCTTCTCACAGCTTGCTAGTAAAAGATACCTGCCATCGTATTTTCATTCTAAAAGAATTCAGGCATATTTTAAGATTTTCTAGGTTTTCACATTTTCAGTTCTCTGCTTTAACATTGGGATTGTCAGCAGCTCCTAGAGTGTTGAGAAAGTGTCTAGCATCTGCAATAGCCCATTAAATGCTACAGAACATCCCCATGTTTTCCATATTTGGATGACTGCTTTAATTTTGCAGACTTTATTTTTTAGGTTGCCAAGAATATTTTCTCTTTATAATAAACTTTTTTCAGGCTAGGGTTTCAAGTGAACCTAGAAAAATCTGCATGTAACTTGAAAATGTTTCTAGGGTGCCTCCTAGATATAGCCATTATTATGGCATTCCTTCCTCAAGAAAAAGTAGAATTCTGCAGGCAATAGTTCCTGGTATTCTCTAGTTAGTCTCTTTCAATAGCCAAGGATTATCTCCAGTTTCTGTGTTTCATGGCTTCTATAGTTATCATAATTCCTCTATCTAGACTTCACATAAAGTAAATTCAGTGGTTCCTCAAATCAGTTTGGACCCAACACCAGCATCTTTTATCATTTCAGATTCCAGTGCTGGGTTTCAAGGAGAACTGCTAGTTGATAAATAGATTCTCCCTCAACCCGTTTCCATTTCACCCCACCAACCCCTAACAAGTCTGTAGCAACAGATGCATTAGATTTTGCATAGGGGAACTTTGTCCAGAGGGGTGAAAATACAGATATGTGCAAACCAGCAGGACAAGTTGAAACATATAAATCTCAGGTAAATAATGGTGTTAATAAATGTTCTCCAGTCTCTAAACCATCTCTGGATCCCAGGCCCTCTACTAGTAATTACAGGCAATGCCATAATTTTGTGGTACATAAACAAGCAGGAACCAGATCCTACTTCCTTTACAGAGTAGCATTGGTAGCTTGGAAACTAGCAACTCAACACAGTTTATCCCTTCATGCTGCTTGTATCCTTTTAGAGAGGACTGTTGTGGCAGACCAGTTGAGTAGGTCCAGAGCAGACATGAATGGAAGTTGCACTGTGACGTCTTCCAGGAATTGATCCAGCTGTGGGGAACTCCTTAAGTAGATCTTTTGCTTCCATTTACAACAGACGGCTTAAGAATTTCTGCTCCAGGACTCCTCTGCACAGTGTCCTGGAAGACAGATTCACCCAGACTCTGGCCCCCATGTGTCTGATACAAGCAGACAGCAACCATGGCCAAAGTGATGTACCCCCCACTTAACCTTTAGAAACTTCCTACCAGCCCTCCTCCTTCTAATAAACACTCATGATTCAGAGGGACACAGTTGGGTTGGGTTGCATGGCTAGGCTTATAAAGACCCTGGTGTCATTAGCCTCATATATATCTATGAACCTATAAGATGCGGTTTCAGTTCATTCATTGGATTGGAATGTTTCAGTATGCTTTTCAACCTCTTCCTGTAATAACCAGAGTTCTTCAAAAGATTCAGAGGGACCCGCCAGGGATGGTTCTGGTATCTCTCTTTTGACCCAAGCAACAGTGGTTCTACCTTCTCTTGAGAATGGCCAAAGACAATTATCACAAACTTCTTCACAGGATGGACTGACTTAGACAAGACGGGTTCTCTGATCCATCCTAGCCTTCAACTACTTCCACTGGCTGCCTTGATGGTAGAGTTTTGATATCTCTTGGACACCTTTTTCCTGAGGATTTGTGTCTTTCGGCTTTTCCCAGTTAGGGGTCGCCACAGTGGAACTCCGGTCCGCTAATGAGTGGTAGTGGATTTTTACGTACCGGGTTACCAGCCCTGATGCACAACCTTCAATGAAGGCACGCCCCATTCACGTATGCCTCCACACAGAAGACGGTCTAGCTGAGAATCGAATGCAACAATGTCTTGCTATGAGGCGACAACGCTACCGCAGCACCACCACCGCAGTACCTTTTTCTGAGGATGTGCAGTGGAATTTAAGAGAGACTAGAAGTCACATTTGACTACGTGAAAAAAGATTTTTTAGTTGGTGTTAAAAAAAAAAAAAGAAAGAAAAAAAAAAAATCCTTCAGCGCTCAAACTCCATTGTTTCTGCATTACTTGTGTGAGTTGTTATCATCTGGCCTTTCTTATTCTTCTATTAAGATTCACCTTTCAGCCATATCTGCTTGTCAGCCAGTGGCTCTCCCCTTTTCGACCTTATCTCAGGTAAATCACCTCCTGAAAGGAGTGTTGCTTATTCATCCCCTGGGAAACTGTTAACAGTTACATGAAATCTTAACTTTGTTCTGGGGAAGTTTGCACTTTTTCATTTTGAGCCAAGTCATGAGGCTGATTTAGAGTTTTTTTTTTTTTCCAAACACCTTTATTGAATTATCACTTGTGACATAGGCACATTTACATTCATATAAAAGTAATCAAACTATGTTAATGTAACCGACATACTTCACATATATTGCTATGTTAACAGACATACTTCACATATATTGCTATGTATTTTATAACCTAAACAATATTACATAAAATATTCAGTTTCTGCCTTTTTTAAACAAGAAACATCTTCATTAAACCTTCACTTATTACATAGACAATCGTACATTTATATAGATGAAAACATACCACACCGACACAATCCTAGTTGCAAGCATTTTACATCACAAACCATACTGAGGCTGATTCTTATAATGGAAAGGTGTTGCCAAGGGCTGTGACTTCTGCTTGAAGAGTATCTGAATTACAGACCTTTATGGTGACTCAGCCGTACCACATATTTCATAAAGATAAGGTCACTTTTGAGATCTAATCCTTCATTTATAACAAGAGTGGTTTCATAGTTTACACTGAGCCAAATTGTCTCCCTGTCTTCTTTCCAAAACCAAAAAAAACAAGGGAAATGTATTTTGCGTACTCTAGATGTCTGCAGACAACTCAATGTACTATAGTGATAGAACGAAAAGTTTTAGGAATTCCAATCAGTTGATTATTTCTTGGGATGGTAAGAAAATAGGGGCAGCCTGTGTCAGAACAGACAAGATCCAAATGGCACTCTTATTCAATTCAGTTTTGTTTTTTCACCATAACAAAGACACTTCCACAGAAGGTCAGAGCCCTTTCTTCCAGGGCTATGGCTTGTGTTCTAGAGGCATCAACTTGGTCATCTCTCTACACATTTACTAAACACTTCAAAGTTGGCTCCTTTTCTAGGGCCAGAACATGGTTTGCTCGAACCATCTTCCAAAGTCCTTCTAGACTATTCTGATCCTTCTACCTTTTCCCCACCTTTCTAAGCTTTTATTTTCGTCCCCTGTATTTTAGGATACTGCAACCATGATCTAGTGATGAACATAATATAGATGTCTAAGTAAACATACCATGTCAGTAGATGCTCAAGTAGATCACTTTTGCAGTACAGATACCCACTTTTCCTTCCCCTTGTGTGTGTTTTTTTTTTTTTGTTGTTTGTTTGTTTTGCCAGGGTGGAGAATCCACTGTCTTTCCCTATTCTCCTGTTCGACTTTGTTCTGGCAGGGCTCTAACTTCCCTTTTCCTTAAGCAGGAAAACTCTTTTGAGTTTTGGCCTGTATGCCTGTTTTAATACCATGTTGCAGTTGAGCTTCACTGGCTACATGGAGTAGTGGAAGGTGCTCTAAAGCTTTGGAAGCTGGCCAAGCACCTGATCTTTGGTGAAATACATCCTGGATAGCTAAGGCATTTTCAACAGTGATCTGTTTGAACAGTTACTATTATGGTCAGTTCAATTACACAACCATTCTTGTAGACTTCCCTATTGATTGATTATACAGCACCATTTTATCTCATCTCTTCCTGTATTGGTTATTTATTGTTGAACTTCATCTTCCTCTTAACTATGGTATAATTAAGTCTTCTCTAAATGTTTTATTTATGCTTTTTCTAGGATTACACATTCCTCTGCTTTATACAAATTTTCATAAAATTTCCAAAAATGTCTTTATTACATCTTTGTGTTTCTTGTCATAGGCTTCCTACATTTGGCAACAGTCTTTTCTTCTTTCTGTTGCCTAAGAAGTTGTGCTAAAAGTTTAGTACTCTGGAGTTGCTATGAAAAAATACTTGTTTATCAGAAAAGCTGCAAAAGGTGCCAAGGGATACGAAGACCACCAACCAGGTTACAGTGAAGGGTGTTTATTCAACCAAAGCAGACGTTTCACAAGCACATTAACACTTCACAAATACAATATGTTTTCGTTCATCACAAACTTAATCAGATGCGGACTAAAAACATAAAATACACTTGTATATCATCCTACATTAACACACTTAACAATCAGCGAAGCAATTAAGCAAAGCAAAATTATAAAACCCTTCTTTAAAAACTTGATAAAATGAATAAGTATATACATTTTGCTTATTTAAATACAAGTAAATAGATAAAAATCACTTGAAAACCTCACATAATTGTAAATAAATGTAAATAGCTGTGAAAACTACTCGTGTACCAACTCTTGTGCTCAACGTTTTCTGGAATTCATAAATTCCAACGCCTTGGATCAACTTATCCACACCCCCACCAGGGGCAGCAATATCCTAGACCTGGTCAATACCAACATGGGCAACCGGTGTTCCACATCAGATGTCAATTCCTCATTGGTCATATCCGACCACAAGCAAATCACCCTAGACATCCACATCCCACCCCCCATTAGGGAAACCACCGTAAAAAATTTCTCCAAAGCCAACTTCACGCTTCTTAAGACAGAAGTGGCAAACTTCACGACTCCCATACTGACGGACAATAGAGGTACAACTGCTGAATCCTATACAGTTGCACTTTATAAGCACTTACACGAGTGCATGGATCATGCAATCCCTAACAGAACCAAGATGCTGTCCTCCAAAAAAAGGAAGCCAGTGTGGTGGTCCCCTGCCATAAACAAACTCTACAACAGAAGAAAGAAACTGTTGCAAAAAAGAGTAAAATCCCATGATTGGAGGAACTCCGTGGTCAGCCTCAGTAAGAAGCTGAGATTCCCTCACAAAATCCTCCAAAGCTAGTTATGAAAACAAAATCACCACTGTTTCTAAAGACAACCACAAAGCATTCTATAGCTATGTCAAGAATCTCAATGGCAACACTCAGATCTACTCTGAGTTGCAGCACAATGGCACTAAATATACAGAACCAACTGATATTGCCAATATCCTGGCAGATAGGTTCAGTGCTAACTTTTTACCCCTCTCTCATCCTCTAAAGGGCCCATCTCTATACCGGAAGAATGCAAAGTTCTGGTAATCACGGCTGCACAGGTAAAAACACACTTTCCAAAGCCAACAACACAGCATCCATGGTACCTGACAACATCCCAGGCTACGTTCTGCATGAACTACAAAACAAACTGGCACCCCACCTAAGTACCATGTTCAATCATAGCCTCACCTCAGGCTTTGTGCCCACTGAATGGCACACAGCAACGGTTATCCCAATCCACAAAGGGGGGAGCCACCACGGACCCCGGGAACTACCGTCCCATTAGCCTGATGAGCCTGGTCTGCAAGGCTATGGAACGTATCATCATGGAACTTATAAACAATGACATTGGTAATCTCCAAACTGTGGACCCTACCCACTTCGGATTTGTAAAAGGCAGATCATGTCTCCTAAACCTGGTAAGACTTTTTTGAAGTGGTCACCAAAGCCGTAGATGAGGGTAAGATGTTTCACACAGCCTATCTAGATCTCGCCAAGGCTTTCGAAACCATCCCCCACTCTGGAATTATAGATAAACTCACTAAACTAGGTATAAATCCCTATGTCACAAGATGGGTTGCCAACTGGCTCACTGACAGAACCCACACTGTGGTAGTAGCAGACTCTATATCCAACTTCAGACCAGTGACAAGTGGAGTACCACAGGGTTCAGTCCTAGGTCCTCTCCTGTTTGGTATCTACTTCTCTGAAGTACAGGCTAACACAGAAGGTCTTTGGCTAACAAAGTTCACAGATGGCTGCAAACTAGGAGCCATAATCAAAACTCCTAACGATGTGGACATCCTACAAAAGGGCCTCACTGAGACAGATGTCTGGTGTCAAAGCCATGGCCTCAAGCTCAATGCCAAAAAGTGCATTGTCATCCCTTTTGGTAAAAACTCTGTACCTATGAATTACCACATAGGCGGTAGTCTACTTAACACCGAAAGTGTGATAAGAGGCCTTGGGACACAGGTGGACAGTAGTCTCTCCTTTGATAGTCACATTGCCACAGTAGTCAGGAAATCCTTCTGCGTGGCACACCTCATCACAAACATTTTCTCATCCAGGAAAAAAGAGGTCACTGTTCCCCATCACTCATTAGAACCATTATAGAGTACAACTCCCCTTTTGGAATGTACCTCACAATGCATTTACAACAACTGGAAAGGCCACGGAAATACCTCACAAAGAGGATTACCAGCCTCAAACAGATGCCCTACACAGACCTTCTCAAAGAACTCCAACTTTACTCTGTGTCATATCGTCTACTCAGAGGCAATCACTGCCTAACATGCAAAGCTATGTCAAACCCAGAGCTGTTGGACATGCTCCACTTAAAGAAATCCCAATCCCTCCGAACTACACGCTCTAGGGACCTAAACCTTGTCACCACAATAAACAGAACATGCTGGAAGGATAGATTCTTGTCCCAGAGACTTCCCATACTCTTGAACAAACTACCTATCTATATCAAACAGAGCTCCTCATTAGCACTCTTCAAGAACAATCTTGATGATTGAATGGGAGATAGGAAATTCACCCCAGGGATCACTTCTGTGGCTGTGCTTGACAGGGGCGCAGGAAAATAATTTTCTTGGGTGGCAAAAGCCAGGGTACCATATAGGCCTTAGGGCCAATAGCCTAGTACCTACCTATGAACCCTTTCCTTTTAAAAAAAATACTTATTCATAACTTAAAATCATATTTAGTCATTGGGCATGTTTAATCATAATCTTACTACTCCATCATGTGGCTAGAAGCTAGTACTACAGACAAATTCCAAAATGATAAAACCACTCATGTTCCCCTTTTCTTACAAAGATTTTATCCGTTTGAATAAACTGAAGCATAGGGATGTGTGTCAAAGGAAGGTGTTTGAAAAAACATTTGTAAAACCATGTAAAGTTAGAATGTCTTATGAAAACACATTATAATTTACAATTTAGCAGCTCTTAATTTTAATAAGGGAGCTATGGAAATATTCTCATTCAAACCTGGTAATACATTTGCTTATAAAGTCACTTGACACCATAGCTCCCTATACTCAATACTTATTTCCCACAAAACCCCTCTTATATCCGTCTTAACCCTTTCTAGAAAAAAATAAGTAATTGGCATTTGTACAGATTTGATGGTGTTTGTATAAAGCATTGGTCTCTTTTTTAGTGTGTATGTCATAGTAATGCTCATATATTCTTTTCTTAAGTTTCCTTTCAGTTTTTCCAACGTAAAAACTGGTGCATATATGACATACTGCTAAATATGTTAAACCACTGGAATCACAGTTGTAAAATTCTTTTCCTTTTATTACCAAATCCCTCCCTTCTACAGCTATGTTTTCCTTATTATATTATATACATATGTACATTGTGAACAATGTCCACATTTGTATGTTCCATTCCTTCTCATACTTCTTTTCTCTTGCCCATAATAATTTTTTATTTATTGTTGGTGGTCTTCGTATCCCTTTGCATCTTTTGCAGTTTTTCAGTATTTCTTGTGCCTTGGTGGAATTTTTTTAGATTTATTTAACAGAAACCTTTCTAAACTCATGGCACTCAGCAGCTGCTACTCCTTTTGCTCTGTGAGATTCCCCATTCTTCTGCAATCCTTTAAACTTTGTCATTCTTTCTAAATAATTTTTATTACTTCTTTTCCATCTGCCCCCCCTCATTTCTGCCATGTTTTTAAACTTCGTTTTCATTTTATCCCACTCAGTAGATATTAATTTTATTTATTTATTTATTTTACATTTGTTGACCGGGCTAGTCTAACTGGATACATGTCCATTTTTAGTAGAGGCCCGGGGAAATAAGCTCCACCTTAAACTAAATAAATCAGGACAGAAAAAGTCCAGAAATATCAAAATACATATACATGAAAATTTTCTTCAAGAACTTGATTATACAGAATGAGACTACTGAGTTTAACAAAGCAAATACAGTACTACTTCAATGGGAAAGCGTTTGACATTCACCATAAATTATGTTGGGTAGGAATGTACATTTTACAATGAAGTATACAGGTTATAATAAAAAATATAACACTGAAAAATAAGAAAGTTATTAAATATATATACTTAAAGAAGTAATCACAGTCATAGTGAAAGAGTAGTTGGTTTATGTACAAGGTGGAAGACGTGCTCACAGCAGAAATAATGTTGCAAAGAACATACTCAGTGATAGTTCCCTGGGAGTAAGATACTAAGTTGGGAGGGAAGAATGTACTAATTCTGCAATGTGGGTTTTGGAGGAGAGGTATAGAATAGTGTTATACTGGGAGGTGTTATTCAGGGTTAGTACATGGACGTAGCCATTGTGTTTTTAGTTGAATTTTTAGTTGCTTTTTAAAGAGTGGTAATGATGAGAGAGATGCAAGTTTAATGGGAAGCTTGTTCCAAATCTTCCCCACTGAATTTGAGAAAAGAGAATCACCTGCCTTGTTGTGGGATTTCTGGATGGTAACCAGTAGTTTATTTGCTGAGCGAAGGCTAGTAAGATTTGTGTAGGGGGAGATGAGGCTACTGAGAATAGGAGTATTACTAGACTGGTACAGAATCTTATGGGTAATGGTGAGTTGTTGAAATTCTAGCTGGTTATGTAGTTCTAGCCTTCCTAGAAGTTTGAGATTTAGACAGTGATGAGTTCTAAATGGGGACCCAGTAGCAAATTTGGCAATATTGTCATAAGAAGTGTTCAATTTATTTAGGTTGCTTTTGGAAAGATTAGTATAAATGGGTGAGGCAAAGAGGAGGGTGGAGATCAGATGGGTCTGGGCAATAGTAGATCTGGCTTCTGGGGTGAGAAAATGTTTTATCCTATACAAGGAGCCAAGCTTTCGGTTTACTGTTTTAATAGTAGCATTAATAATATGTGAGTCAAAGTTGAGGTTGTGGTCAATCATTACACCTAAAAGTTTGGTAGTTGGGTCAGGAGCTATGATTGTACCATCGATTGATGTAATAGAGAAATCTATTGGGGAGGATTTAATAGTTGGAGTAAATAGTAATAGTTTTTTGGGGGCATTTAGGAGTAGGCAACGTTGTTGGAACCAGTTTTCTACTAGGTTAAATACTGTTTGGGTGATGGATTGGAGTTCAGATGAAGAGGAGGCTTTACAAATCAAAGTGGAATTATCTGCATATTGTATGCAGGTCGGTAGAGGTAAATTTATAGAAAGGTCGTTAATGAATATGGAGAAAAGTAGAGGTCCCAGGATAGAGCCTTGAGGGGACATCAAGGGTAATAGGGAGATGTTTGGATAGGTTATTATCCCAAAGGACAGCCTGCTGTCTATTGTGTAAGTAGGGCTTCAACCATTGTAATGCCTGTGTGTCAAGTGAGAATGACTTCAATATGTTGAGAAGTATTTGATGGTTAACCATATCAAAAGCTTTAGATAGGTCAATGAAGAGTGTAGAGGAGAGCATGTTATTGTTTTGTTTGTTTGTTTCTTTCGGCTTTTCCCGGTTAGGCGTCGCCACAGCGGAACTCCGGTCCGCTAATTATTGGCAGTAGATTTTGACGTGCTGGCTTGCCGGGCCTAACACACAACCTTCAACGAAGGAACGCCCATTCACGCATGTCGCCACACAGAAGACGCTCTAACTGAGAATCGAACGGGCAACGTCTGTGAGGTGACAACGCTACCGCAGCACCACCACTGCAGTATACAGAGCATGTTATTGTTACGATGTTTATTAATGCAGTCTGTAAAGGATAGGAGAGCAGTGGTGGTATTGTGGAATGGTCTAAAACCACGTTGAGAGTCCGCTAGAAGGTTATTTTGGAGAATGTGGTCAAGAAATTGTTGATGGATGCATTTTTCCATGATTTTGGCTAGTGGAGAGAGTAGGGCTATAGGCTGAACGTTAGAGAGTTCAGTTGAGTTACCACCCTTGTGAAGTGGGGATTATGTGAGAGATTTTCCAGAGAGAAGGAATGGAGCCTTCAGTTATGGTTCTGTTGATTAGGATAGAAATGGGATAGGCAAGAACTTTTGCAGCAATTTGAATGTATTCAGGTGGTAGGAGATCAGCTGAGGGAGTACAAGGTTTAAGTTTATGAAGTAGATTATAGATGAGGGATATAGGAATAGGTTTTAAGTGAAAGGTAGATGATATGGTTGTTAGGGAGGATGAGAGGGTAGAGTTAACAGGTGGTAAGGTGTTAGCTAGCGATTGGACAGTTTCAGTAAAAAAAGGTATTGAAAGCATCAGCAATCTGGTTTGGAGTGTTTAGAGAGAGACCTAATGGGGTTGGTGTTTTGGAGTGGCCTGGATGTAAAAGTTTATTTATGCCTGGCCAGAAGGCTTGGGGTTGATTGTGGTGCTTTTTCTGGAGTTTAAAGTAATAGTTTTTGTAATCCTGAACTATTGATTTTTTGGTGGCATTTCATAGCTGTCTAAAGTATATGGGTCTTTAGTGTTTCTTCATATGGTCCAGATTTTATTTCTTTGTAGGATTTGTTGTCTGGTTTCTTTAGTAAGCCATGGGGCTGCTTTGCTTCTAGTTCTTATAGAGCGTGAGGGGGCATGGAATTTGAGAATTTGTAAGAATTTGGAGTTAAAATAGGATACTGCTTTAAGTGGGAGGTGCCTTAAGGGTGACCAGTCACAGGCTTGAAGTTCTGCTTGAAAGTTTGCTGGATCAAAATTTTTTTTGTTGTGGGTGATTTTAAAGGTAGTTTGGTTTGGAATAAAGGATTTTTGTCTAGATATATAGGTAAGTGAATGGTCACTAATATCATCGGGAAGGATACCTACTTTATAAGAGAGAGGATGGCTGTTAATTAAGATCCAGTCTAAGGTACTTTCTTTGCAATTGGGTTTATGGATTCTGGTGGGGGTGGTAATTGTTTGGGAGAAGCCATAAAGGTTTATATGGGTTGTGGGTTTGAGTGGTACAGGCATTCCAGTCTATATTAAAGTCACCGTGTACAAAGGCTTCCTGTGGGAAGGATGTAGAAAGCCAGCAGAGTATACTTTCTAAGATGCTGATGTTATTGCCTGGGGTAGTTAGGATCATGTTATGTATATAGATTTAGTAGTATTGAGCTGGAGCTTGGAGATAAGAATTTCCACATTAGTATCTAGAGGTGGTTGTACTAGTAAAGAAGTGACCTGTAAATGAGATTTGTACAGTATTGCTGCCCCACCACCCTTTTTGGTAGTTCGGTTTAATCTCAAGATATTATAAGCAGGTGGGAGTATTTCATTGTTTTTTGTAACAGGCTTGAGCCAGGTTTCTGTTAAACATAAGATATCAAATGAGTGTGTATCTAGTAGCGCGTGTAGTTGGCTTACTTTATTGTTAACACTCCTTATATTGAAATGAGCTATGAGTAGAGAATTTGGTGTTATACAGGGAGTGAAGGGGTGAGAGGGATGTCTAAGGGTGTTGCTATTTGGTCCTGGGTTGTGATTTCCTATATTGTGGGAATGTACAATGGGCTACTTTGTGGTATTTAGGTGATAGGTTGAGGTGGATGTTATGTTAGCATGGCATTGGAAGTCAAGCTCATTTATTAGTAATGTTTGTTTTAGGGGTTGGTGAGATGTGGTATATTGTAGGTTTTCATAAAAGGTAAGGGTATAGGGTATGGAAAGAATAGATAGTAATGAAAGTAGGAGAGGTAGTTTTATAAATGTGAGTGTATGAATTAAGGGCATGGAGTAGGAGATAATAGAATGTAGTTAGGAATTAGGAGCTAGGTGTAGAGAGAGTGTGGAGTATAGAAATATCTAAGAGGTAATTGAGAGTAATTGTCAGTATGGGAGTGGGTGTGTAGATGGTAGGTCTGTAATGAGTTCTGTATAGCTATTGGTTAGGAAGAAGGGGGGTGTGGCTCTGTAAGTATAAGAGTAAGACCACTGGGGGTGGGTGGGAATTGGAGGTAGGGTAGGGGAGCAGAGTGAGCCTGCAGGGTGAACGGAGTGGGTTAGAGCAGGTAAGTGAGAGTCTACAGAGACAGAGATCCTGAGGCATATTAAGTATATCCAGGTAAGTAGAGTGTGGTAAAGCAGGTTGAGAGGTAGAGAATGTTGGTGGAGTAGAAGGAATAAAAGGTTATCAGAAAGGGGTCCTGAAAGACCAAGCAGGTCCCTTAGTACATGATAGGCGGTAGAGAGCTAGGAGGAATAGAAAGATAAAAATTAGGTGTTAAGACAACATTATTATTTGCTGTACTATAAAAGCAATCAGGGTAAGACACAGGTGTATTCAGTAAAAATACACTATTTAAGGATGCTATGCTCTCAATCTTAAGTTAGTATATTCAGATAGTTGCAGAGTCATAAAATAAGCAAGCAGTTTTATACAGTCAGAGCTGAGATTCTCTTTCAGTAACAATTCAAAGAGCAAATAAAATGTAATTCATACAAATCACTATTCTAACAAAGCACTACTAGATACTAATGTAATTACTCAGGATATATTGAACTAGTTCCACAGAATAGTGTGCAGATAGCAGCCACGATAAATGTATGTTTCTCCCACGGTGTCGAATGTTTGCCAGATTAAGTGAGCAGTCCTAGCTTACAGGACAGGTGCCAATTATGATATACCTATTTATGGTAAAAAATGTTCACTCAGCATCACGTATATGGCCAGGATGTTATACAAAGCCTTTCTGGGGGGGGGGGGGGGGGGTTGCTATTAGAATAAGCAGACCTATCTTGCTAGAAAGTTGCCAGCAGGAGTGCTAGGCAAGCACTTGTTGATTAAGGTCAGAAGGTAACTCGCCAATCATGAAAGCGTTTCTAATAAAAAAAAGTAAATTTATCCAACATTAGAGTGAGAACGACAACTCTGCATTGCTGTATAGCCAGAAAGGACTGACAAGCCTTGTCAGTGAGGATCGCTATTTGGAATAAACAGCATTCGCTTACAGGAACGCTTAATTAGGACAGGGTACACCATTCAGTTAGTTAGGAACTCGGATGGAAATAGTTGGTATCCGTATATTTAGGGTTACAAACCTTCATACATCAAGGTCAAAACTACACAACCAGGATAAAAAAGCTACAAGAAAAAGTGAAAATGCTGGCAGAAAACGCCTGGGCACAACCACCCTTGTCACTATCATATGTTCATTTATCAGTTAACTCTGTTACCTGATTGTTTCCAGCCCCCCTCTTAAGAGCAACTAACAGAGTCTCTACCCGCTTTGCTCCCCACACTGTCCCCTATTCCGTCCCGCCCCCAGTGGTTCCACCTTTATGACACTCACAAACCCCTCCCATCTTTCCAGTAGCCAACCACAGCACTAACCCAACACTACCTCCTCCATCTTCCCACTACTATCATACCTCCTCAACTAACATGTACAAGCATACCTTACCTATGCTCGCAGCATGCACTCTCCTTGCATATCTTACATCCTACCAAAGCTCCATCATTCCCCCACTCAACCACTACCACTGTACTACTACTCTCACCACCACTCATGTCTCACCCTCACTCATCTCCCCTCCCACCAACTCAAGAAACATCCCTATGCACCCCACACATATTCTACCAACTATATTACTCAAGCATAAAGCATCCGTACAGCTTTACACAGTAACCCTCCCACCATACCTATTACCCAAAGAGCACAATCATAAAGTTTCCCTTATAAACAAACACATTCAAAAACTGAGAAAACTAATAACCTCATGCATATCTAAACTAGCCCTAAGTGGAGATATCCACCCCAACCCTGGCCCTACCATCTCCAACCCAATCCTCATAATCAGACTAGAAACCACAACTTCTCCCATATTACAGCCAGTAGAAAGCCAAGTGACTTCCTTCTTCTAAACCTAAATATTAGAAGTATATCCAACAAAGTCCATGAACTCCATGCCACCATAGACTTGTACTCCCCAGATATAGTCATCCTGACAGAAACCTGGCTAAAACCTCACATTACCAGTGAGCAAATACTCCCCACAGGTTATGGCATACTAAGAGTAGACCGGCTAAACAAGAAAGGAGGCGGTGTAGCTATAATATTTAAACAGCATCTAAACATCCAGCTCTTAAAATCATCAGCTCCACAAATAGACAATGAAGAAATAATATACCAACCTCAAAATAAACCAAAACAAAACCATCAACATAATCTGATACTACTTCCCAGCTGGTCAAAACATCCCTCCACTAGAAAACCTCCTCAGCTGGTCTACCCACCATCTCCCCCAAGAAACTATCATTTTAGGTGATTTCAATATTGACTGGCAATCCTGTTCTGGCAACCATCCAACCCATCATGTAAACCTTCATGGCTTCACCCAACTAGTCCACTCGCCAACCAGGATAAATAAAAACTCCAGCAAGCACACTACCCTGGATGGGATACTAGTCAGTAAGAGCCCCCAGTCATATATAACAGGCTGCTTATCAGATAGTCTCAGTGATCACTCCCCAACATTCCTACTCAAAAAATACCTATACCAAGCTAAACCTGTCATCTACCGTCAAATACATAAAAAACTAAACTTTAACCCACTCACATCCGTCTCATCCCCTCAAAGAATGTAACTGGCATCCTCTAAAGTACCTCAGCCTTGATGACGCAGTTGAAGTTTTTAATACTACCTTCCTGAGCATCCTTAATTACCATGCCCCCATAAGACTTTCCAGAATCGAAGCACAACCCTCCCCATGGCTACAGAAAACCACCAAGTCAGAAATGAAAAACAGGGATAAAGCCTGGGAGCATTGGCGCAGAACCAAAACCCCCTCAACTAGACAGAAATTCCTAGAACTACGCAATAGAATCAAAAAGCTAATAAAACAGGACAAATTCTAATACTACCAGTCTGCCCTAGACTCCTCTCAACACAGCCCCAAACAATTCTGGTCCTCCATAAACTCCATCCTCCACCCAGGTAAAGTCAGTACCCCTCCTCCTAACATCCCTCACTCCTCAGAAAATATTGCTACCTCATTCAACACACACTTCACACAAACCATACTATCACTAGCTAAACAACACAACCCCCCTCCCCTCCAACCCACACCTTCAACTAGTAATCTCCCCACTGCCTTTTCTTTTTCTCCTGTACCTACCTCCAACATAAAAAAACTCTTAACTAAACTTAAGCCCACCAGATTAGCAGCAGACAACCTCCCAAGTGAATACCTACAAATCGCAGCTGATGCTCTAGCCTACCCAGTATCCATCTTGATTAACCGATCTCTGTCAGAAAGTTACGTTCCCACACTGTGGAAAGTATCAGATATAATTCCTCTCCACAGAACTAACCATTTACCGCCCCATAGCTATTCTCTCTCCACTCTCCAAAATACTAGAGAGATGCATACACTCTCAGGTCTCAGACTACCTCCTTACTAACAACCTCCTTTCCAATACTCAGCATGGTTTCCGACCAAACCATAGCACCACCACTACCTTACTCTCCTTTACTAACACTATCCTTCAGCATATAAACAATGGCTATCTCTCCTCTGCTACTTTCCTAGACCTATCTAAAGCATTTGACATGGTCCCACACAAACAACTTATCTCTGTCCTCAATAACCTATCCTTCTCACAACCGGTCACCAACTGGTTTCAGAGTTACCTGTCTGACCGCCAACAGTCCGTTGTATGGCAGAATGACATATCTCCCCAACTACCTGTCTCCATAGGGGTTCCCCAAGGATCCATCCTTGGACCCCTACTCTTCTCTGTTTTCACCAATAATCTAGCCGCTGCCACCAAACATGGCACACTCATACAATATGCAGATGACTCAACCATCATCTGCTCAGCCCAGTCCCTACCCAAACTGCAAAAAGTCACACAGGAAGCCTTTTCCTCTGTTGAAACTTGGTTATCCGATGCCCAATTAATACTCAACCCAAACAAAACTAAACTACTCATTTTCCAACCCACCAAACACACTCAAAACAACTCTCACTTTAACATCACAGCAAAAGACAACATCACTATATACCCAACTGAACACACCAAATTGCTAGGACTGGAAATAGACAATAAACTAAAATTTGACATTCACATATCCTTGACCATAAAAAAAGTCCACAATAAACTAGGAACACGCTATACAGAAATAAGCAACTTCTCACCAAAGTAGCAAAGATTTCAGTAGCAAATTCCCACCTTATCTCCACCCTAATTTATGCCTGTCCAGTATATACCAACCTAAGGCAATGCGATTTAAACAAGCTAGAGACCTGCTACAACAAAATCGCCAAATTCGCCACAGGGGCATCCTACAATAGTCACCACTCTCTCTCACTTGCTGAACTGGGCTGGCTTGAACTCCCTCACCTCCTTCAGTGGTATCAACTCTCACTTGCCCACAAACTAATCATCCACTAAATGTCCCATCCCTCCAGAATCTACTTCAACCCTATCGCACCACCAGACCACTAAGATCCAGCAACAAAAATCACTTGCAGATCACTAAAGCCAATAACTCTGCTGGTGAAGCACTATTCTCTTGCACCATAGCCAAATTATGGAACTCCCTTCCACCCACAATTACCTCCATACCATCATGCACCCACTTCAAAACTTTACTAAAAGCGCACCTAAAAACATGCTGGCTATGCCCCTGCAACTCCCACTTTAATATCACCCTCCCCATCCAACCACTCCCTTTCTTTCCACTCCACTAACTACCTTGAGTATAGCAAGCTCAGATGCTCATAAGCCAGTACTTATTATAGAGCAGGAACTTCTTCTTGTAACATTTGATGTTATGTGATCCTATCTCGCCTACATTCTGACTGATGGGTTCGGAGCCGATCCTCGGCTCCGACTCGGCACGCTTATGCCAAAGAACGAAGTCTCTTATTGGCTGAGCTTACTATATCCCAGGATGCACCACTACCAGTCCCCCAGATCTCGTTTGCCGCTAACAAGCAAAGACGTGGTCTCGAGCTTGGCTGAGCTAAGTGTTTTTTTCACTTACTTTCCTGTCAGGGATTTCCTAAAATTTCAACAAAAAGCTGTTTTAACGGCTATCTTGTGTTTTTGTGTATGAGTGGATATTTTTTGTAAAGGTTTTGTGTGGTGATTGCGTATTTTCTGACTAAGAGGTCCCCTTTGAGCTGAAAGGCCTTCCCCTGTCAGTCAGTTGTCATTCAAGTCCCGTTTTATTTTAGGGTTCTTGGATCCTTTTAGTTATTTTTCTATTGTGACAGTCTTTGTTTTAAAAAAAAAAAAAATTTTTCTGTGATAGTTAGTGTGTTTTGTTTTGCTGTTCACTAGATTGGTTGCCATAATGTCACAGGCTCCTAGGCCTTCAGGTTTTAAGAAGTGCACTAAGTGCAGTTTCAAAATGTCAATAACAGATGACCATTCTCTCTGTGTGTACTGTTTGGGCGCCAAACATTTGCAGGAGTCCTGTAGCGTGTGCCACGCGTTTTCCTCGAGGGTCCTCTAAGAGAGGAAAAATAAACTTATTTTAAAAGGCCTTATTAAACCCTCATTTGAAGAGGCATTAGCTTCCTCTCCTTCTCCTGCAAAGAAGAAAAGGGCGTCGGCTCCGACCAGCCCGTCGGAACCGACCGCCAAAAGACATAGGCAGGCTTCTCCTTCGGCTCCACGGACTTCGGAGCCGAGGGCGGAACGGTCTGCCTCGATGCCTCCAGCCTCAACTCCTCTGGGTTCGGAGCCGACGGCTGGGGCCTCGAGAGGCGGGTCACCTTCATCGGCTCCACTGATCTTGGAGCCGATGAAGGTTGTCCGCTCAGACACTTCCTCCTCGGCGCCGAAGCCCTCTTCGGCACCGATGGAAATTGGTTTGGACACTCCTTCGGCGCCGATAATTATCGAGTCGATTCGGAGCCGGTCCCCTAGTCCCTTGGAGCCGTTGGAGAGGCCTACTCGGACCCGTTCGGTCTCTTCCAGGTCATCAAGGATGTCAGATTTGGACATCGACAGGGTACTCCAAAGGCTTTTCCAGTCCCCAGTCTTTCAGAAATTTGTTTCGGCTCCGACCCAATTGGCTTCGGAGCCGATAGCCCATTCCATTGCCATTCCTCCTCCGACCGCTTCGGCTCCGTCGGAGCAGGTGCTGGTGGAGCCAGTGGAGATCCTAGGGTCGGCTCCGACCCTTACTCCAACCCCAGCCTTCGGGTCGGAGTTTAGCACACGGACTTCTTCGGCCGGGCCCGGGGGTGACGTTTCGGGACCAATGCAGTCGGTTCCAAGCCTCCCTCTCGGTGCTTCGGCCGCGGGACTTCCGTCTGCTATCATGGCTCCGGAGACTGGACCCTCCCAGGATTCTGGGGGTCCGGCCTTCAGAGCTATGAGGAGTGCCTTGGCCAAATCTTCTTTGGCCATCTCTACGGCTTTACCGGCACCTTCCCTGGGCATGGAGACTGGGACGTTGGCAGTTCCCCTGTCTCTAGGCAGCGGAGCCCCGGGGCCTGAGGTTACCCCCACTGGGGGTTCCCCTCCTCCTGAGGGTCTTTCGGAGTTGTCTTCGGAGGAGCCCCCAAGGAAGAGATCGTGCAAGAGGAAGCACGTAGACTCCCCCGATGAGTCTCTCACATCGGACAAAAAAAGTGCCAAAAGCAAACGCAAGATAAGGCAGCAAAAAAGAACCTCCAAGGAAATAGCGTATACAAAATTTATTAACCGCTTTCGTCAGCAAGACTTCATCAGGTTAATAAATTTTGTATACGCTATTTCCTTGGAGGTTCTTTTTTGCTGCCTTATCTTGGTTTTGGATTCTCTCACATCGGACACTGATCTTGATGATGTGGAGGGGTCCCCAAAGTCATCCTCGGATGATGTCTCATTTGCAGACATTCTAGAGATCCTCAAGCAACGAGGCGGCTGGAATTCCAAACCCCCCTCCGCTGATGAGTCGGTGTTCCTCAAGGCCTTCGGGGCTCAGCCCTCCGCCTCCTGGGTGTCTCCGCCCTTCGACGAGCTCCTGGATTTGGTTTGTCGGAGGGCGTGGGAACATCCAGATACTGTGGAACCAGTGCCTTCTCGCCCTAACAAATTTTTGTCTGCCCCACCCGAGAAGGAGTTCTTAACGAAAGGCGTGGCTGTAGATGCCATGGTGGTGGCATCTGCTACCCAACAGGACGTGGCAGAGGCTTCAACGTCCGTCCATCCTCCTAATAAGGAGTCTAGGAGCATGGACCGGTACGGGAAGCGCACCCTGAGTTCAGCGGCCTTTACTCTGAGGTCCCTGAATTATTTGGCACATTTCACCAGACTACAGAGGGATCTGGTCAAGGAGCTCTCAGACTCCCTCTCAGGTAACCTACCTGAGCAGCTAGCCCAGTCGGTTAGCTCTCAGTTGGCTACCCTTACCTCGATTTCTAACTTGTCCATGAAGCTCATTTCATATGCGGCCGAAGGGGCGGGCAGAGCGGCAGGCACAGGCGTGGCTCTACGAAGACAAGCCTGGCTCCGTTTGTGTTATTTCGCGGAGGCCTTCAAGTCTTCCTTTGCCGACGCTCCCTTTGATGGGTCCTCTTTGTTTGGACCCAAGGTAAAAGACACTCTTACCCGCTGTGAGCAGGAGGGAAAGACTTTATCTGCCGTAGGAGCACGATTTTCCACTCCCTTTCGGCCTTATCCCAAGGCTAAAAGAGGAGGGAAGATGTGGTTCCGCAAATCACAGAAATTCTTTCCTCAACAGCAGGAAGATTCCCCTTCCAGAGGCAGAGGAGGGGGAAATTTTTCTGGGAGACGCCGTCCCAGAGGCAGCAGAGGCCCCCGCAACACTGGAGACCGCGAGTCCTTTCGTGGCTCTTCAGCCTCCCACACTCCATGAGGGATTGCCCGGCTATGCTGCTCCGGAGCCAGTCGGGTGCCATTTTTCCAAGCACCTAAAAGCCTGGGAGTCTATTACTCAGGACAGCTGGGTGCTTCGGATTATTGCCGGAGGTTACACCATTCCCTTCACACGCCCACCCCCACCGTCCAAAAAAATCCTGGACCCACCACCCAGTCAAAGGGAAATTGCAGCCGTAGAAGCTTCAAAGCTGCTAGAAAAAGGAGTCATCCAACCGGTCCCCACAGACCAGATCGGATCCGGAAATTACTCAAGGTTCTTTTTAGTGCCAAAAAAGACAGGGGACCTGAGACCCATTTTGGATCTCAGCAAACTAAACCAGTCCGTTATGAAGTCCAAATTCCGAATGGTCACTTTACAATCCATTCTCCCATTGTTGGAGAAAGATGTTTGGATGTGCTCCATAGATCTCAAGGATGCGTATTATCACATACCGATACATCAGGCGTCCAGGAGGTATCTGCGCTTCAGCCTGGGAGACAGTCATTCCCAATTTTGTGCACTGCCCTTTGGTCTCACCACAGCCCCCAGGGTGTTCACCAAGTGTTTGGCAGTAGTGACTGCTCACCTGAGGAGTCTCGGATTCCAAGTGTTTCCCTATCTGGACGACTGGCTCCTGACTGCCACCACCAGGCATCTACTACTAGAGAACCTACAAGCCACCATCTCCCTGGGTGCTTCCCTGGGAATTACATTCAACTGGTCAAAGTCTGTCTTGCTGCCTTCTCAGCGCATAAGATTCATAGGAGCAGAGATAGACTCAAAATTAATGCGAATCTTCCTTCCTACCGAAAGGATACAAACATTACAAGATCAAGTCCGAGCCCTGCTTCTAAGATCCAAAGCCCCAGCCAGGATGGTCCTGCAACTTTTAGGTTCAATGTCTGCCACGGTTCTCCTAGTTCCTCTGGCAAGGTTGCACATGAGGATTCTCCAGTGGCTATTATCGACACAATGGTCTTTTCAGGATCTCCCCCTCAATCATCACATACTGATTACAGAAACGTGCAAACGGGACCTCCGCTGGTGGCTTCTGCCATCCAATCTGAATCAGGGAAGACCCTTTGTTATACCCCCTCCGGTGGCCACCTTGACAACAGATGCCTCCCAGACAGGGTGGGGGGGGGGGCATTGTCTGGGCAGGTCAGTTCAAGGTTCTTGGCTTCCAAACGAAACATTTCTCCATATCAATGTGTTGGAAATGAGGGCTGTACTTCTGTCCCTACATGCCCTCCACAAGTTTCTCCCTCAAGGCATTATCGCCATCCACACAGACAACATGTCGGTGGTCTGGTATCTAAACAAACAGGGAGGGACCAGATCTTATTCCCTTTGCAGAGAGGCCATGAGGGTGTGGGAATGGGCAGTGGCTACCAAGCGCTTCCTGGTAGCGACCCACATTCCAGGAAAATCCAATGTATTAGCAGACAGACTGAGCAGGACTATTCTCTCTCCTCACGAGTGGTCTCTGAACGAAACAGTAGCAGCTCAGATTTTCAAAAGGTGGGGGACTCCGTGCTGCGACCTGTTTGCAACACCACGAAACACGAAGTGCAAAAGGTTCTTTTCCTTGACCCCGCGTCAAGGGGAGACAGCTACGGATGCTCTAGTCCAACCTTGGCCAACAGGACTGCTTTATGCTTTCCCTCCGATTCCACTCCTCCCCAAAGTCATCCAGAAAGCTTCCCAATTGGGGTCCACAATGATTCTAATTGCCCCGTACTGGCCTTGTCAGGTATGGTTCCCCTACCTACGGAAATATACCCTGGACGGTCCTTGGTTCTTGGATCTAATTCCGGACCTTCTGGTTCATCAGTCGGGACAACAGCACCAGTCCCTTCACACTTTGAAATTAACAGCTTGGCTCCTCCTCTTCCGACTTTAGTCAGAAATCACACCTTGGACCCGGAAGTTATTCACATTTTATCTTCAGCCCACAAACCCACCACTAAGAAATTGTATCACAGTAAGTGGAAGAGGTTTGCTATCTGGGCTCAACTAAGAGGATTAGACCCTATTACTGCCCCGATACCAGAGGTCTTGAAATTTTTAACATCCTTGTTTAATCAAGGATCTTCAGTCTCTACTATTAAAGTCCAACTAGCAGCTATCTCCAAATTTCACGATTCCATAGACCCACCATTGATGAGCAGCAGATTATGTAAAACTTTCATGAAAGGTGCTGTGCTTTTAAGACCCCCAGTTTTCCATCCTGCGCCTCCGTGGGATCTTGATTTGGTACTTCGTGCCTTAACATCTTCCCCCTTTGAACCGGCTGCTACATGTGATTTGAAATATCTGTCTTGGAAAACTGCCTTCTTAATTGCAATTACCTCTGCAAGAAGAGTTTCAGAACTTCAAGCCCTATCTATCAAACCACCGTACTTGATTTTTCACAAGGATAGAGTATCACTTAGGCCTAATCCATCTTTTGTCCCAAAAGTTTGTTCCAATCTCTGTCTCCAACAGTCTTTAGAGCTACCAGTTTTCTTTCCAAAATTTTCAAACAAAGCGGAATACACCTTCCATACGTTGGATGTTCACAGGCAATTGCGCTTCTATCTAGATAGGACTCAACAAATTCGAAAAACAGATCAATTGTTTGTGTCCTTTTCAGATAATAAACTGGGTAAAACCATCACTAAAGCTACTATTGCCAAATGGATCAGAGATTGCATAACTCAGGCTTATTCCTCTTCAAATAAACAACTTACAACTTCTGTCAAAGCTCACTCTACTAGAGCTATGGCTACCTCTATTGCATTCCATTCCAAGCTCGCTATTTCTGAGATTTGTGCTGCGGCTACTTGGTCCAACCCGCACACTTTCATTTCCCACTATAACTTGGATGTGGCATCTAAAGGGCGAGCATCATTTGGTTCCACGGTACTCAGGAATGTTTTCCAGTGAGCCACCCAGGATTTAGGTGCTAGGGACGCTGTCCCATCAGTCAGAATGTAGGCGAGATAGGATCACATAACATCTTTTAGTTATGTACTCACCATAACTTCAGATGTTTGGGATCCATCTCGCCTACATTCCTAATGCCCACCCTCCTTCCCCCTGCCTTGGAGATCAGAAGAGATTGAACGGTTTGAGTTCTACTGTTTTATCTTGTATCATCTGTCAATGTTATATAAGCAGTGCATGCGTGTGTGCATGTATGCGGACAAACTAGATCTGGGGGACTGGTAGTGGTGCATCCTGGGATATAGTAAGCTCAGCCAATAAGAGACTTCGCTCTTTGGCATAAGCGTGCCGAGTCGGAGCCGAGGATCGGCTCCGAACCCATCAGTCAGAATGTAGGCGAGATGGATCCCAAACATCTGAAGTTATGGTGAGTACATAACTAAAAGTTAATGTCTGTTATGTACTTCACAGATAAAGATTCTAGTTGTCTGCTGATGTACTATATTCTTCATCTGTAAATATGTTGTAAGTAATTGCTATGTAAATTGTTAATCGCTATGTAATCCAATGTAACTACTGTCTGTTTATTTTAACTGTGGAGCTTTTCTCCCCGGGCCTCCGCTGAAAATGGACCTACGTCCAGTCGGACACTCCCGGTCAACAAATACAAATAAATAAATAAACCCTATTAGAAAAAAAAAACTGTTGCTTTCTCTGCTAGCAATATGAGGGCATGGAGATCACATTAAAATACAGCAGAGATACTTGTAGAAGCATGAAAATGCTGGCAGAAAAACGCCTGGGCAAAAACGCTATAGTAGAAACAGTAGCAGCATCTGCGAGTGATATGAGGGCATGGAGATCACATTAAATATGGTAGAAATACCTAAAGAGATTCAGTACTCGCTTCTGTAAGGCAACGCTTTACCTGGAATCCCATTTACAAACTTCAGAGGAACTAATAGTTGGCAGACACTACTGGAAGCAGAGCGGCATGTAAAAGTCCACGTGGGAGTTGCAGCAAATATCAAGTTAACTGTTTTGCACGTCCGTAACCCTCAAACACTTGGTTTCCCTACTAACACACATAAATCCTATACCTTTCTAATTAATTGTACACTTGGACTAGCAACATTCCACAATTGTCAGCATGGACAAGTAACACATTTTGTAAAATAAATGACATCAATAATGTCATTAAAAAGAAGTGCACATGACATTATCTTCTTTACGCGGTATAAGCGGCTAAGATCGATACCGTTCTGCTATTAGCAGAATGGACAGCTTACAACAGTTGTAATTCTTAAAAAGGAAACAAATATCCAGTTATAACACTTACAGTAGCACTAATCCTCTGGGACCAGGGACACAGCAGCCAGGGCAATTACGGGGATAATAAAGATGGCGCCACAAAGGGTTTCCCCACTATATGCCCTTAGGGCAGGATATGAGGTAGGAGGAGGAGGAGATCGAGAAAGAGTGGGCAGATAGATAGGGGAGGGGCAAAGAACCATATGGAGTGATCTAGGAGTAGTAGGTTACCCAGAAGTCCTACATAGGTGAGTATTGTTGGAAAAAGTGAAGTGGAAAGGCCTCAGTGGTAAGAGTGTGCAATAGAGTGAGGAAGTGGGGAAAAGAAGATACAGAGATGCAGTGGTCTAGGTAAGAGGGAAGACTTAGGAGGTCCTAGAGCAGGTAAGTGAGAGTCTACAGAGACCATCAGAGATCAGCAGATTCCTGAGGCATATTAAGTATATCCAGGTAAGTAGAGTGTGGTAAAGCAGGTGAGAGGTAGAGAATGTTGGTGGAGTAGAAGGAAGAAATAAGTATAGCTAGATAGTGGGAAGAGAAAAGGTAACAGCAGAGTGATACAGCAAGGAGATTAGCAACTAGTCAAGGGATGAGAGCTGAAAAAGTATTCAAAGATATTTGGGAAGGTGGAGAACGAGGTATAACCCTAGACTGGATTATGGTGCCACCTAGTGGGCAGAAAGTAGAATACAGCAATGGTATATGTATTGGAGATAGCTAGAAGAAGGAGTACAGATAAATGATACCAAGGGGAGAAGATAGCAGTTGCTATTGGGGTATAGAGGAGTATGGCTGCTGGTTTCCCTACTCGGTAGCTTAGTTACTCTTGGTACTAGGTAAGGTACAAATAAATAATTCAGCTTAATAGGTAGGTCCAAGGTGGAACATACTTTCTTAGTCCTTTTGGTAGCTGGGAACAAAAAAATGTGCTGGGGCAACAGGTTTCTTTGGCCAGACATTGGGATGGTTGAAAAAAATATCAGAAAGGGGTCCTGAAAGACCAAGCAGGTCCCTTAGTACAGGATAGGAGGTAGAGAGTTTCTTAGTCCTTTTGGTAGCTGGGAACAAAAACATGTGCTGGAGCAACAGGTGTCTTTGGCCAGACGTTGGGATGGTTAAAAAAATTATCAGAAAGGGGTCCTGAAAGACCAACCAGGTCCCTTAGTACAGGATAGGAGGTAGAGAGAGTAGCACTAATCCTCTGGGACCAGGGACACACAGCAGCCAGGGCAATTACAGGGATAATGAAAGCAGTTTCTGTCTCCCATAACAACTCCTAGAGCATATCCACCACCCTTTCCTAAAATTCCTATATAATAGATGAATAGAAAAGTACCAGTGTGTAATTTTTACATCATTATCCTACATCTTTATCAACATTTTCATTGGTTTATGATTTGATATAGGTATTTAATTGGTCTGCAAGCTTTCAGTTAAATGCCCACGGTATTGTGAAATATAATTCTATCTAGTATAACCTAGTTATTTTATGTTGGGGAATATGTAAATTCTGTCTGAATCCCTGCTACTAAATTCATTTCTTACATATGAAATATTCCCCTGCACTTCAGAAATCTACTCTCTTGTTATATTTTCTATTCTGGGTCCCCTTGATTTATCCTCACTCTTGCAAATCAGGTTCCGGGCCCATTGATAAATAATATTCCCTGTTGAAAGCTTATAGTTTCTCCCAAAATCCCCCTAAGCTACATATTAGTAGTTTTAAGTGAATATAAATACATGCCAAAGTAATTCTCCTCCCCTGCCAGTAACCCTTTGCTACCACAAGTCAGTCGTTGTCTTTTTCCTCCCTTCTTTTACTTTGGGAGCCCCTCTTATAATTGGTATTGCTCCCCTTTTTTCTTTATCCTTGGAATTCTGCAGAATGTCCACTGTGAAATCCTTTCTTTGCAAATTCACATGCTCATGTCTATGCAAATGAGTCTGATGTAACATTGCTATATCCTCCATAAATTTCTTAATTTAATTCAGTACTTTTGTCTATACCTGGAGGGTTGGGGGGGTTAATTTACTTTCCATATAAATATTGACAAAACAGTTATTCTGATGCATTATATATGACGTCTTTTGAATTTTTATTTCCAACTTGAGCTTACATGCATTCACTAATTTGGCATGTTGATCTTTATGTAGTTAGTACTTCTCATCTCTGTTTTAACCTGTGTCACATTACAAAGACTTTTTGCTTCAGTAAAAACTCTCAAGAACCAAAAAGACTAATATAATTTCAACCCCAAACCCTTTTTACTCATAGCAAGCATGTAAAACTATATACACGTTCAAAAATGAAGTTCATTCCTCCATTTATAGACAGTTGCCCTCATAGGCATTAACGTATTCTAAAATTAGGGTTAACCATGCTAAATCCCATGTTAAAGCCCCATGCTGTCAATTATACAAGTTGCTTTTTGTCCGTACCTTAACTCTTGTTCCCCTCCCAGATGTGTAAAAAAAAAAAAAACTTGCATGCTTTCAGAAAGTGCACTGGGTTACCCATTAATAAATTAAATTATTCGCTGTTACATATAATGTGTTAAAGTAAATAGGCTGTTGATGGTGCATCTGTTTGAATAATAGTTTACTTCCTGCAGTTCCAGACTTCATTTAATTTCACTGAACTGCTCACCGGTTTCCCTTTAAGGTGTAAATATGTGATAGCTTGTCCATATTACTTAGAACACACTGTTCAGACTTTTCTTTATTAATTGCTTGCACCTGGAGATTTATGGTTTCCAATAGCATTTGCTTATAGAGAAAAAAAACAGCTACTAACTTTGCAAATGCAAGAAAGAACCCTTGTAGATTTTACCCACAACAAACTGACCAGACTTCTCAAAATTACTTGCACTTGTTTATTCCCTTTCTTTAGCCAAAAGCCGGTAGTAATGGAAAAATAGCTAGTTACTGCAAATGGAAAAAAGAACTATATATTTTTATAATTTTCTTTTGTTTTTCAAGAGTATTTTTTTAAAGCCCTGTCTACATCTTAACTAAGGACATTAGTAGAGACACCCAACTCTATTAAACAAGGGAAACTATTAGCACACTTTTACATCCCCCAGTAGTCCAGGATCCCAGTGGTTACGTTCACTTTTACTTCTGTTCAGCCTGTCCTATTGTGTTACTGTGTAAAGTGTTGACACATTACAATTTAAAAAAAATAGATATCCTTCCTTATCCCTGTTGCAGTATTTATTATCAAAGGAATATCCTGCTAAGGATAGCCTTCTGTCCAGTCCTTCCAGACATCATATGCCAGATGTATATCCTATGTCCAAGATGTAAAATACATAAGTGATGTATGAGTGTTTAATCCTCAGAACTTATTTGCTTCCAGTCTGAATGCTATTTTTTTAATTTGGTCTGTGAGTTCATTGTATTGTATCACCTACTGAGCCTACGGCAGTTAAGTAACCTATTGGGGACTTTTCCTTCTGTCTTTTTGTTCGATTACCATTTTACATGTCATACAGAAAAGGGAAATGTACATGTGTTAAGTAATTTCCCTTAAAGACAGACATGACAAGTGAATTTCTACCTAGGTACAGACCACAATTACACTCGGTGTGCAATTTGTCAGGCTGTTGTAACCAAGGCCCTAATTGGCTGTTTGTCATCTCTTTCAAGGTATTTGGATAACCAGCATTTAAAGTTGCTAGTACCAGGAACTATGGCTTCTAATTCCGAATGCTTGGACATTTAACTGCCTGTCAAGAAGTCCAGAAAGGATCCATTTTGAGGTGAATGGTGTCCAGCATCTGTCAGACGTTTCTGTTTGGATGGATGAAGAACTCTGGGACCGTCCGGATTCAATGCCAGCTCTCTCTGTTGCTACCTAGTTGGAGGCCACTAGGGGGTTGGTCATCTGCATGTCCAGTTAGGCTGAGCATACGTCTGTTACAGATGAGAAGGGAGGAGCTATGGGTGATGGCTGATTATATCAGAAGGGCCTAGGGAGGGGTTCCCCTGGTATTTGATAGCAAAGAACTCCCTAGTTCACTTATTGAACCTAGACATGGTTCTGAGCCCCTAAGCTTGTTAGGGCAGAGGATCCTTTCAAAAAAAAAAAAATATATATATAAACATATTTGGCTCCTTTGGACAAGAATGTTCATAAAGAGTAGGAGGATATCACTTGGGGTCTTTTCAAACCCACCCAAGGGTTGTCCGTGCTTTCTTCTTCTGCTCTTTTTTAAAGGCTTTGGGAGCCTGCCTCCTCTGATGAATATGTGGAGCTGGATTCTTGGGAAGAGTCACTAGTGTAGAACAGACTGTGTGTTGTGAGTTTAAGAAGCATTTCAAAGTGAGGGCATGTGTATAAATAGAGAGCATGTGCAGTCAGTAGTGCCATTTTGCGTGAACAGCCAGAGTGGTAACATGTATGAGTGCAACAGTCAGTCTGTTTATAAATTGTTTAAGTTAATAACCCTCAATCCTGATGAGTTTGTATGTAATAAAGCTTGAATCAAACCCACAACTGTTTGTCTGTTTTATCCTGTCCAGATGAGCAACATGGTGTTAGAAGTGGGATATCTGAATGACATAGATATCTGAATGACATAGTGTTAGAAGTGCCATGCCTGAACAGCAGAGTGTTGGACCCAAGATGTCTGAGCAGCAAGGAGCCAGAAGTTGAGCCATGAGATGCACATTTAGAAATAGAGGTATATAGAGGAATGACTCGTCCCAACCTGCTCAAACAATTGGAAAAAGGTCAGAAATGAATTTCAGGTAATTAAAACTCACGTAAATTATTTATTTAGTGAAGAAAATGATACAAAGCATTCGTAAAGTGCAAAATAAAATGCATTATTAATCAAACAAAAAGCACAAAACGCATTATTAATCAAACAAAAAGCACAAAATGATTGATTAAACAAAATGCCTGAAACCATGATATTTGATAAAATCATTCCAGATACTTATGAGACTAAACAAGGAGAAAGTTACTGTCAGCTGCCTGTCAGGTGCCAGGATCCGCCACATAATGCATGCACTCAGGTCACTCCACAGTAAGTACAAATATGACACTGTCATTGTCCATGTTGGTGTGAATGACCTGAGACGTACCTCCCTGGATTACACGAAAAGAGACATGGAGGAGCTCTCTGATCTTGTATCCCAGGCAGGTATGACCCTAACCCTGAGTAGCATCCTGCCATCACCCAGAATGATACCACAATACAAGGACAAAATGATTGACTTCAACAATTGGCTAAGCTTCTGGTGTCATTCTAAGGGGATCCAGTATTTGTCTGCCTGGGATGACATGATTGACAGACCACAATGCTTTGCCAGAGATGGCCTGCACCTGTCGCCCTTAGGATTCCGGATACTGGCTAAGGCTCTTGCCACCCCTGTAGTGCCTTTTTTAGGCAAGGTTCAAATGACAAATTCACCACCGTAACAGGTACAAGCAAGCAAAATCTGAGGGTAATGCTACTCAATGCTAGAAGTCTAAACCTCAAAATGCACTCACTCGAGGCACTCCTTAAAATGGAGAACATTGACATCTGTGCAGTGACAGAGACCTGGTTCAAAGCTCCAGAGAGCACCCCTGCATTACCAGGCTACAATTCATACCACACCTTTCGGCCACCTAACCCAGAACGAAGCACTAAAGGCAGAGATGTGTCCATATTCATTAAGGATATCCTCACCTCCAAGCTAGTTGCACAGCATAATGCATCCGAGATAATCCAAGTGCAACTAACTCTGGGCAAGACCACAATCCAAATTGTAGCTTGCTACAGACCCCCCCCCCCCACCATGCCCCAGGATTCCCACTCCTCATTTCTTGATACACTGGAAAGTATTAGAGTACAACCCAACACCCTAATAATGGGCGATTTCAACTACCCCACCATTAACTGGGAAAACTACTCATGTACCAACTCTTTTGCTCAAGATTTTCTAGAATTCAGAAATTCCAACGCCTTGGATCAACTTATTCACATCCCCACCAGGGGCAGCAATATCCTAGACCTGGGCATTACCAACATGAGAAACCGGTGTTCCACACCAGAGGTCAATTCCTCGTTGGTCAGATCTGACCACAAGCTAATCAGCCTAGACATCCACATCCCACCCCCACCCCCAATTAGGGAAACCATCGTAAAAAACTTCTCCAAAGCCAACTTCACACTTCTTAAGACAGAAGTGGCAAACTTCATGACACCCGTGCAGACGGACAATAGAGGTATGACTGCTGAATCCTACACAAATGCACTTTATAAGCACTTACACGAGTGTATGGATCATGCTATCCCTAATAGAACCAAGATGTTATCTTCCAAAAAAAGGAAGCCAATCTGGTGGTCCTCTGCCATAAACAAACTCTACAACAGAAGAAAGAAACTGTTGCAAAAAAGAGTAAAATCCCATGACTGGTGGAACTCCCTGGTCAACCTCAGTAAGAAGCTGAGATCCCTCAGAAAATCCTCCAAAGCTAGTTACAAAAACAAAATTGCCACTGACTCTAAAGACAACCACAAAGCATTCTATAGCTATGTCAAGAATCTCAATGGGAACACTCAGATCTGCTCTGAGTTACAGCACAATGGCACTAAATATACAGAACCAACTGATATTGCCAACATCCTAGCAGATAGGTTCAGTGCTAACTTTACCCCCCTCTCACCCCCTAGAAGGCCCATCTGTATACCGGAAGAATGCAAAGTTCCTATAATCACGGCTGCACAGGTAAAAAACACACTCTCCAAAGCCAACAACACAGCATCCATGGGACCTGACAATATCCCAGGCTGCGTTCTACACGAAGTACATAATGAACTGGCACCCTACCTAAGTACCATGTTCAATCATAGCCTCACCTCAGGCTTTGTACCCACTGAATGGCACACCGCGACAGTTATTCCACTCCACAAAGGGGGAGCCATGACGGACCCCAGTAACTACCGCCCCATTAGCCTGATGAGCCTGGTCTGCAAGGCCATGGAACGTATCATCGTGGAACTCATAAACAAAGACATTGCTAATCTCCAAACTCTGGACCCTACCCAGTTTGGATTTGTAAAAGGCAGATCATGTCTCCTAAACCTGATTGACTTCTTTGAAGCAGTCACCAAAGCCATAGATGAGGGTAAAATGGTTCACACAGCTTATCTAGATCTCGCCAAGGCTTTTGACACCATCCCCCACTCTGGAATTATAGATAAGCTCAGTAAACTAGGTATAAATCCCTATGTCACAAGATGGGTTGCCAACTGGCTCACGGACAGAACCCACACTGTGAAAGTAGCGGATTCCAAATCCGACTTCAGACCAGTGACAAGTGGAGTACCACAGGGTTCAGTCCTGTGTCCTCTCCTGTTTGGTATCTACTTCTCTGAAGTTCAGGCTAACACAGAAGGTCTTTGGCTAACAAAGTTTGCAGATGAATGCAAACTAGGAGCCATAATCGAAACTCCTAATGATGTGGACAAACTACAAAAGGGCCTCACTGAGACAGATACCTGGTGTCAAAGCCATGGCCTGAAGCTCAATGCCAAAAAGTGTATTGTCATCCCCTTTGGTAAAAACTCTGTACCCATGAACTACCACATAGCTGGTAGTCTACTTAATGCCGAAAATGTAATGAGACCTTGGGACACAGGTGGACAGTAGTCTCTCCTTTGATAATCACATTGCCACAGTGGTCAGGAAATCCTTCTACGTGGCTCATCTCATCACAAAAGGATTCTCATCCAGAAAAAAAGAGGTCATTGTTCCCGTCTACTCATCACTCATTAGACCCATTATAGAGTACAACGCCCCTTTTGGTATGTACCTCACAAGACATCTACATCAACTGGAAAGACCACAGAAATACCTCACAAAGAGGATTACTGGCCTCAAACAGACGCCCTACGCAAAAACTACAGCTTTACTCCATCGCATATCACCTACTCAGGGGCGATCTCTGCCTAACATACAAAGCTATGTCAAGGGTGGGAGGCTGGCATAATGGTTAAGGTGTTTACCTTACAGACACAAGGTGCAGGGTTTGATTCTCACAGGGGGTAATTGGCTAGGCTTAAAATGGCCCACAAGGGCAGTTAGTCTAGTACTAACATATGAACCTATGAAACCCAGGGCTGTTGGGCATGCTCCACTTAAAGAAATCCCAATCCCTCCGTGCTACACACTCTAGGGACCTAAACCTTTTCACCACAATAAACAGAACATGCTGGAGGGATAGATTCCTGTCCTAGAGACTTCCCATACTCTGGAACAGACTACCTATCTATGTCAAACAGAGCTCCTCATTAGCACTCTTCAAGAAAAATCTTGATGGTTGGATGGGAAATGGGAAATTCACCCCAGGGATCACTTCTGTGACTCTGCTCGACAGGGGCACAGGAAAATAATTTTCTTGGGTGGCGAAAGCCAGGGTACATTTTTTGGCTAGGCTTATATAGGCCCTAGGGCCAATAGCCTAGTACATACCT